>NC_057802.1:492469081-492769081 GCF_018294505.1 Triticum aestivum | reverse complement strand
GAAGGTGAGATCATCCTGTAGGGGTTGAGCTTTAGAAGCCAAGTAGTTGTTGCAATAAGACTTGCAACTCAGGGCATCAGCCATGATTAGCCTTGCCAGGGGTATAAGAAATACCATAGTCATAGTCGGTAATTGTTTCCATACATCGCTGCTGACGGAGATCTAGATCTGTCGGATCACGGGTTTCGGCAAAACCCTCAAGGTTTGAACACTGGGGTGCACGCGAAGATCTCCTCCCTACCGATCCACGCCCTAGTTTTCTAACATCTCGCGGACGAACTCGACGAACTCACAAGACAAAGACACAAGATTTATACTGGTTTGGGCCACCGTTGTGGTGTAATACCCTACTCCAGTGTGGTGGTGGTGGATTGCCTCTTGGGCTGATGATGAACAGTACAAGGGGAAGAACAGCCTCCTGAGGTTGAGGTGTTCGTGTGCTTGACGAACTTGTGTGGGTGAGGTGCCTCTGAATGAGTCCTTCACTCGTTGCCCCCTACTGTGGTGGCTAGTTCTACTTATATAGGCCCTGGTCCTCTCCCCAAATATTGAGCGGGAAGGGAGCCAACAACGGCCAATTTGAAAGGGAACAGCTAGTACAGCTTATCCTGACAAAAGCGGTCTTCGCCTGCCAAAGGCTCTGGTGGTGACGCCGTCTTGGGCTCCATGGTGACCTCCGTCTTGCCGTCCTGCTGGTCTTGGCCTCGTTGCGCTGATATTGAAACCTTTGCTTCATGCCTCGGTACTCTGCGCCTGCGCTTGCCCCCTTGGCACTGAAGAGGAAACAAGGACGATGCACGCGCTGGCGCCCGCCTGGTCTCGGTCGTCATGGCTCGCGTCACGAGAACCTCGCGAGGTTTGCCTTGCCTTGATCTCTCCGCCCCTCACGAGCCTGCCTAGTGAGGCCGCTCCTGAGGAGGTCTTGTGTCGTCCGCCTCGCGAGGCTTGGCCCCTCGCGAGGGTCTTGAATGCCTTGTCGATGAAGATGGCCCATACGGGCCTGCTAGCTCAGCCACTCCGTGGGCCGCAAGCAGGCAAGTCTGGGGACCCCCGTTCCCAGAACGCCGACAGTAGCCCCCGGACCCAAGGCGCGCTCGGGCTTGGCTTCGAGGCGAAGCCAAAGGTCAAGCGCGGAGAGCCGCGGGCCCCAAAAGCCTGCAGCCTCGGTTGACGCATGGCGGTTGATTGGACGTGGGTGTCTCTGCTTCCCCACGCTGCCTCGGCAACTGCCCGTCTTGATAAAAAGGCTGGCTCAGACAGTGCTTGCCTTCATTGCTTCTTCCTCGCCTTGCTCCAGATCCCCTTTTCTTGCTGCTGAGGTCCCAAGGGCTCCGGAGCCCTCGATCTTCCAGAATCTAGTAACGATGTCGCCTCCTCCTCCTGCTGCGCCTCTGGCACCAAATTCTTCTGCTCCCTTCGTAGTCTTGGAGCGTGTCTTCTCGGGGATGGCCAAGCTGCGGGAGGACCTCCTAGGCGCGGACCCGCACCTAGTGGCCGGGCGCCTGGAGCTGGTTTCACTCCGACTCAGCAGTTCGAGCGTCGCTGAGCCAGGCCGCGGCGGCCTCCGAGAAGGAGAAGCAGGCCGCCGCCAGAGCTGCGGCCGATCGCGAGGCGGCGCTGAAGGACGCCGAGGCCGCCCACGCCCGCTGCCGAAAGCTGGAGGGTGAGCTGAACAGCCTACGCGACGAGCGCGCAAAAGAGGCACGTGACCGCAAAGCGAAGGAGGAGGAGATGAAGGCTCGGGAGGATGCCATCAAGGGCCGCGATGCCGAGCTGGGGGAGCTGACGAAGGCGCAGGCCGCAGAGCGCAGCCGACTGGAGGAGCTGGAGCAGAAGGCGAAGGCGAGGGAGGCTGAGCTCGATGCCAGGGCGAAGGTCCTGGCCGAAGACCGCGTGGCCTTCTCGCTTCTTGAGAAGAGGTCCAGTGTGGCGCTGAAGTCACTGTACGAGAAGGGCCTGGAGAAGCCGCTGACCACCGATGAGGATGGCCCTGCTCAGCTGCTTCCCCACTTGGTGAAGGCGCTTGAGGAAGTCGTGGAGGGCATCGGTCCCATGGCTGAGGCAGAGGCTCATGTCCTTTCTTCAGCTGCGCTGACGCATGTCTTCAGCCATCTGTACCTTCACGACCCCAATGCTCGTCTCAATGAGCTGCTGGAGCCTGTAGCTGATGAACATTGTGCGGCCGCCGCCGCAGCCGTGAAAGGTCAGGTGGAGGCCCTGCTGATGAAGTTCCGAGGCTTCGTCCTCGCGCCCTCGACCGGCGATGCCACCGATCCTGCAGCTGGCGGTGCAGGTGAAGACGACGCTACCAAGGGAGGAGCACCTTTTGCAAGCGATGGTAGTGTCCAGGGGTGACCTGCGGCTGCTTTCCTGTTTCATTCCTGCAATACACATCAGGCCTCGTGGAGGCGTTAAAACTTTCATTTGATATTGTGAGGACAATATGTCTTGTAATATTTGCTTTGAGATTTTGCGATTTTCTTCCTATTTGCTTGGTGTTCTGCGTCGGCAGAGCCCGGCCCCACGCATACCTCAACCGCCGTTCGGCCGATCGAAGACCAGGACGGACCAAGGAGTGAGGGGCTACGTGACCAGTTAGGCTCCTGAGTCGTGATGCTCAGGAGTCCCCCTTGACGCGCAAACAGCTTATAGGGAGAGTACGCGAGGATAGGTTAATGTTCTACGTCGGCAGAGCCCGGCCCCACTGATGTCCACTACGCAACCTTCTCCTTGTAGACATTGTTGGGCCTCCAAGTGCAAAGGTTTGTAGGACAGTAGCAAATTTCCCTCAAGTGGATGACCTAAGGTTTATCAATCCGTGGGAGGCGTGGGATGAAGATGGTCTCTCTCAAACAACCCTGCAACCAAATAACAAAGAGTCTCTTGTGTCCCCAACACACCCAATACAATGGTAAATTGTATAGGTGCACTAGTTCGACGAAGAGATGGTGATACAAGTGCAATATGGATGGTAGATATAGGTTTTTGTAATATGAAAATATAAAAACAGCAAGGTAACTATTGATAAAAGTGAGCACAAACGGTATTGCAATGCGTTGAAACAAGGCCTGGGGTTCATACTTTCACTAGTGCAAGTTCTCTCAACAATAATAACATAATTGGATCATATAACTATCCCTCAACATGCAACAAAGAGTCACTCCAAAGTCACTAATAGCGGAGAACAAACGAAGAGATTATGGTAGGGTACGAAACCACCTCAAAGTTATCCTTTCTGATCGATCTATTCAAGAGTCCGTAGTAAAATAACATGAAGCTATTCTTTCTATTCGATCTATCATAGAGTTCGTACTAGAATAACACCTTAAGACACAAATCAACCAAAACCCTAATGTCACCTAGATACTCCAATGTCACCTCAAGTATCTGTGGGTATGATTATACGATATGCATCACACAATCTCAGATTCATCTATTCAACCAACACAAAGAACTTCAAAGAGTGCCCCAAAGTTTCTACCGGAGAGTCAAGACGAAAACGTGTGCCAACCCCTATGCATAGGTTCATGGGCGGAACCCGCAAGTTGATCACCAAAACATACATCAAGTGGATCAATAGAATACCCCATTGTCACCATGGGTATCCCACGCAAGACATACATCAAGTGTTCTCAAATCCTTAAAGACTCTATCCGATAAGATAACTTCAAAGGGAAAACTCAATCCATTACAAGAGAGTAGAGGGGGAGAAACATCATAAGATCCAACTATAATAGCAAAGCTCACGATACATCAAGATCACACCACCTCGAGAACACGAGAGAGAGAGATCAAACACATAGCTACTGGTACATACCCTCAGCCCTGAGGGTGAACTACTCCCTCCTCATCATGGAGAGCGTCGGGATGATGAAGATGGCCACCGGTGAGGGATCCCCCCTCTGGCAGGGTGGCGGAACAGGGTCCCGATTAGGTTTTGGTGGCTATAGAGGCTTGCGGCGGCGGAACTCCCGATCTATTCTGTTTCCCGATGGTTTTAGGGTATATGGATACATATAGGAGAAAGAAGTCGGTCAGGAGAGCCACGAGGGGCCCACGAGGGTGGGGGCACGCCTCCCTGCCTCGTGGCCACCTTGTTGCTTTCCTGACGTGCACTCCAAGTCTCCTGGATTGCTTCCGTTCGGAGTCTCATCCCGACTTGTGGGGGAATCATAGTCTCCATCATCCTTTACTCACTGGGACAATGCTCTAATAATGATGATCATCACACTTTTATTTACTTAGAACTCAATAATTACAACTCGATACTTAGAACAAAATATGACTCTATATGAATGCCTCCGGCGGTGAACCGGGATGTGCAATGACTCATAAGTGACATGTATGAAAGAATTATGAACGGTGGTTTTGCCACAAATACAATGTCAACTACATGATCATGCAAAGCAATATGACAATGATGGAGCGTGTCATAATAAATGGAACGGTGGTAAGTTGCATGGCAATATATCTCGGAATGGCTATGGAAATGCAATAATGGGTAGGTATGGTGGCTGTTTTGAGGAAGGTATATGGTGGGTGTATGATACCGGCGAAAGGTGCGCGGTATTAGAGAGGCTATCAATGGTGGAAGGGTGAGAGTGCGTATAATCCATGGACTCAACCTTAGTCATAAAGAACTCACATACTTATTGCAAAAATCTATTAGTTATCGAAACGAAGTACTACACGCATGCTCCTAGGGGGATAGATTGGTAGGAAAAGACCATCGCTCGTCCCCGACCGCCACTCATAAGGAAGACAATCAATAAATAAATCATGCTCCGACTTCATCACATAACGGTTCACCATACGTGCATGCTACGGGAATCACAAACTTTAACACAAGTATCTCTCAAATTCACATCTGCTCAACTAGCATGACTCTAATATCACCATCTTCATATCTCAAAACAATCATAAGGAATCAAACTTCTCTTAGTATTCAATGCACTCTATGAAAGTTTTTATTATATCCCTCTTGGATGCCTATCATATTAGGACTAAATTCATAACCAAAGCAAATTACCATGCTGTTCTAAAGACTCTCAAAATAATATAAGTGAAGCATGAGAGTTCATCTATTTCTTCAAAATAAAACCACCGCCGTGCTCTAAAAGATATAAGTGAAGCACTAGAGCAAACAACAAACTACTCCGAAAGATATAAGTGAAGATCAATGAGTAGTCGAATAATCATGAAACTATGTGAAGACTCTCTAAAATTTAATAATTTCAGATCTTGGTATTTTATTCAAACAGCAAGCAAAACAAAAGAAAATAAAATGACGCTTCAAGCAAAACACATATCATGTGGTGAATAAAATTATAGCTCCAAGTAAAGTTACCGATGAACGAAGAAGAAAGAGGGGATGCCTTCCGAGGCATCCCCAAGCTTAGGCTCTTGGTTATCCTTGAATATTACCTTGGGGTGCCTTGGTCACCCCCAAGCTTAGGCTCTTGCCAATCCTTATTCCATAGTCCATCGAATCTTTACCCGAAACTTGAAAACTTCACAACACAAAACTTAACAGAAAATCTCGTGAGCTCCGTTAGCGAAAGAAAACAAAACACCACTTCAAGGTACTGTAATGAACTCATTCTTTATTTTTATAGGTGTTAAATCTACTGTATTCCAACTTCTCTATGGTTTATAAACTATTTTACTAGCCATAGATTCATCAAAATAAGCAAACAACACACGAAAAACAGAATCTGTCAAAAACAGAACAGTCTGTAGTAATCTGTAACTAACGCAAATTTATGGAACTCAAAAACTTCTACCAAAATAGGAGGACCTAGATAATTTGATTATTGATCTACTGCAATTGGAATCAGTATTTTATCACGTTCTGGTGATTTTAAACAATTGTTTTTGTGAACAGAAAGTTTCTGGAATTTCAGCAAGATCAAATAACTATCATCCAAGAAGATCCTATAGGTCTTACTTGGCACAAACACTAATTAAAACACAAAACCACATCTAAACAGAAGCTAGATGGATTATTTATTACTAAACAGAAGCAAAAAGGCAAAGAACTAAAATAAAGTTGGGTTGCCTCCCAACAAGCGCTATCGTTTAACGCCCCTAGCTAGGCATGATGATTTCAATGATGCTCACATAAAACATAAGAATGAAACATAAAGAGAGCATCATGAAGAATATGACTAGCACATTTAAGTCTAACCCACTTCCTATGCATAGGGATTTTGTGAGCAAACAACTTATGGGAACAATAATCAACTTGCATAGGAAGATAAAACAAGCATAACTTCAAGATTTTAAGCACATATAGAGGAAACTTGATATTATTGCAATTCCTGCAAGCATACATTCCTCCCTCATAATAATTTTCAGTAGCATCATGAATGAATTCAACAATATAACCAGCACCTAAAGCATTCTTTTCATGATCTACTTGCATAGAAATTTTATTACTCTCCACATAAGCAAATTTCTTCTCATCAATAGTAGTGGGAGCAAACTCAACAAAATAACTATCATATGAAGCATAATCCAATTGAAAATTAAAATCATGATGACAAGTTTCATGGTTATCTTTATTCTTTAGAGCATACGTGTCATCACAATAATCATCATAAATAGGAGGCATGCTTTCATCATAATAAATTTGCTCATCAAAACTTGGGGGACAAAAAATATCATCTTCATCAAACATAGCTTCCCCAAGCTTGTGGCTTTGCATATCATTAGCATCATGGGTATTCAAAGAATTCATAATAAAAACATTGCAATCATGCTCATCATACAAAGATTTAGTGCCAAACATTCTAATGCATTCTTCTTCTAGCACTTGAGCACAATTTTCCTTCCCATCATTCTCACGAAAGATATTAAAAAGATGAAGCGTATGAGGCAAACTCAATTTAATTTTTTTGTAGTTTTCTTTTATAAACTAAACTAGTGATAAAACAAGAAACTAAAAGATTTGATTGCAAGATCTAAAGATATACCTTCAAGCACTCACCTCCCCGGCAACAGCGCCAGAAAAGAGCTTGATGTCTACTACGCAACCTTCTCCTTGTAGACGTTGTTGGGCCTCCAAGTGCAGAGGTTTGTAGGACAGTAGCAAATTTCCCTCAAGTGGATGACCTAAGGTTTATCAATCCGTGGGAGCCGTAGGATGAAGGTGGTCTCTCTCAAACAACCCTACAACCAAATAACAAAGAGTCTCTTGTGTCCCCAACTCACCCAATACAATGGTAAATTGTATAGGTGCACTAGTTCGGTGAACAGATGGTGATACAAGTGCAATATGGATGGTAGATATAGGTTTTTGTAATCTGAAAATATAAAAACAGCAAGGTAACTATTGATAAAAGTGAGCACAAACGGTATTGCAACGCGTTGAAACAAGGCCTAGGGTTCATACTTTCACTAGTGCAAGTTCTCTCAACAATAATAACATAATTGGATCATATAACTATCCCTCAACATGCAACAAAGAGTCACTCCAAAGTCACTAATAGCGGAGAACAAACGAAGAGATTATGGTAGGGTACGAAACCACCTCAAAGTTATCCTTTCTGATCGATCTATTCAAGAGTCCGTAGTAAAATAACATGAAGATATTCTTTCCGTTTGATCTATCATAGAGTTCGTACTAGAATAACACCTTAAGACACAAATCAACCAAAACCCTAATGTCACCTAGATACTCCAATGTCACCTCAAGTATCCGTGGGTATGATTATACGATATGCATCACACAATCTCAGATTCATCTATTCAACCAACACAAAGAACTTCAAAGAGTGCCCCAAAGTTTCTACCGGAGAGTCAAGACGAAAACGTGTGCCAAGCCCTATGCATAGGTTCATGGGCGGAACCCGCAAGTTGATCACCAAAACATACATCAAGTGGATCAATAGAATACCCCATTGTCACCACGGGTATCCCACGCAAGACATACATCAAGTGTTCTCAAATCCTTAAAGACTCAATCTGATAAGATCACTACAAGAAATATGTCAACTAGTGACCTTCTGTCAGTGACCCTGGAAGAATTGGTCATAGATCTATGACCATTTCAGACCAATTGGTCAAAAGCTATTCGGGGGGCTCCAAACCCTAAACTATAACGACCATTTTGGTCAGAAAGGTCGTAATTTCCTTACACGAAATGGTCATAAAGCAGATAGCACTGGTCCGCTGCCTTATTTCTAGCTGATCACAACCAATATAGATGGTCATAACCTTGTAAATTGTGGTGGGTTGCTCTGACTAGGCGCCACCTCATCAGTTTTGCCTACGCGTCATGTCCATGTGGTAATTTTTTCCCCAGGTTGTGAAGCAACCTATATTTCTGTCATTCCCAAAATTCCCAAAAAAATCTCATAAATTCTTTGGGTCATATCTTCATCAAATATGTAAAAAAAACCTTCCTTGCCTAGTTCAAAAATAATTCAACAATATTCATTTTCCTATTTTGTTCAAAACAACACTTTGTGAAGGAAGTACCACTTTGGCATGTCCAAATAGTATCCATTTTCTACGGTGCTTTCCTATGCCCAAATAACCATCCTCCGTCAAATGCCATCTCAATCCATTCATTATTTTGAGCCCGGCTTCAACATTCGTATTTATGTCCAGTGTGGTACTTTGCAAAGCAAGTACCAGCTAGGCTCCTCCTTTTGAGTTGAAAATTTGTGAAGACGGTCTTCTTAGTAATTGATCATCCTCAGCCAAAACTCACGCCCATTAGCCATGTGCATTTCCCGTACCACTAATCAAACACTTAGCTGCTAATTCATGTTTGAGCATCGATCGGTCTCCTCGTGAGAATCTTATGTTGTAATTTTCTTCCTAGCACCTACCTGGGGAGTGCCCAACCCACTAGACATGCCTAGGCCGCCCAGAACACATGGCAACGCCACAGTCATGCGGTGACCACGCGGCGGGCATGCGAGTTTACGCGCTCTAGAGTTGGGGCCCTCGACAACCGCCCAAACCTCGACGTATCACCACCAAACCATGTATTTATGATTAAATAGGTACTTATGTAACTAGAAATTATTTTTGGAAAAAATAAATAGCAAACTATGAGGCACATGCAGTTCAAATTTAACCCGCTTCCACCTGAATCGGCAGGAATTTGTCTTTTTCATGAGAGGTGGATCAAAACTTTTTACACCCAACCATTTTGTCAATTGTGCATTATATATGGCCTAGTATTTTATAAAATTGATTAGGTCCAATTTTGCAACAAATATATGGGAGGTCCTTCACAAAAAAACCTCCTTTTGGGCACTCGAAAAATGGAAAATGGTTTTTTCGTCCAAAGAAAATGAAAACTTCCTTAGGCAACATTGTTTGCCATTCCAATATGCACCCTTGTGCACAATACGAGATCATTTGAACAAACTATGCCATGAATGTGGCCATAAGATTGATCATTTGGCTTGAAAGCCATTGATCTCCACACGTGATAGCTCGTTTCTGAGAACACTTTTTTAAAATAATTACCATATTACAAGTTTATTATTTTTTCTGGAAACTTGGTCACATATAATGACACAATGCGAAGGTTTTCCAATTTTTTGAATTTTTTTTTGAATTTTTTATGCCCGTTTCAAAATGCGGTCAAAACGGCGGGCTTGACCGTTCCTAGCTAGTGGTTGAATCTTGGAGACCTTTTGATGTTTCTCTGATTAAATAGATACTTATGTACCTAGAAATGATTTTTGGAAAAAATAAAGAGCAAACTACGAGGTAGCTACGGTTCAAATTTGACCCGCTTCCAACTGAATCGGCGGAAATTTGTCTTTTTCACGAGAGGTGGATCAAAAGGTTTTACACCCAACCATTTGGTCAATTGTGCATTAAATATGTCCTAGTATTTTAGAAAATTGATTTGGTACAATTTTGAAACAAATATATTATAGGTCCTTCACAAAAAAACTCATTTCGGGCACTCGAAAAATGGAAAATGAATTTTTCGTCCAAAGAAAATGAAAACTTCCTTAGGCTACATTGTTTGGAATTCCAAGATGCACCCTTGTGCACAATATAAGATCATTTGAACAAACTATGTCATGAATGTGGCCATAAAATTGATCATTTTGCTTGAAAGCCATGAATCTTCACACTTGATAGCTCGTTTCTGAGAACACTTTTTTAAAAAAATTGCCGTATTACAAGTTTATTATTTTTTCTGGTAACTTGGCCACATATAATGAAACTATACGAAGGTTTTCCAATTTTTTGATATTTTTTTAATTTTTTATGCCCATTTCAAAATGCGGTCAAAACGGCGGGAATAACCATTCCTAGCTAGTGGTTGAATCTTGGAATTTTTTTGATGTTTATCTGATTAAATAGATACTTATGTACCTAGAAATGATTTTGAAAAAAATAAAGAACAAACTACGAGGTAGCTACAGTTCAAATTTGACCCGCTTCCAGCTGAATCGGCGGAAATTTGTCTTTTTCACGAGAGGTGGATCAAAAGTTTTTACACCCAACCATTTGGTCAATTGTGCATTAAATATGTCCTAGTATTTTAGAAAATTGATTTGGTACAAATTTGCAACAAATATATTATAGGTCCTTCACAAAAAAACTCATTTTGGGCACTCGAAAAATGGAAAATGAATTTTTAGTCAACTACGACCAATTTTTTATTCAACTAGGACCAATTGAGATGGTCATAACATTGTACGCATATAGTGCATTTTGATTGGTCCATGAGCGTTTCACGCGGATCGTGCATGGAACACCGTCGGATGCTCGCGGATCCAACGGCTGTCCTCACCCCAAGCCCACCTAGGCCGAAACCCTAGCTCTTTCCTCGTGGACATTTTCCATCCACCCCCCCCCCCGCCTCCTTTCTTTCTCTCCTCGCGCTGCCAATTCCCCTCGCTCTCTTCTCCTTCCTCGCTCTCCCGGCATCCCATCGATCCACGGCCAGATCCACCGCCTACCCCGACCCACTCCTCGTTCCACCCACCCCGATCCATCCCCCCCTCGTCTCCGCCGCCCCCGCCGGGGCGAAGCCCGTCCTCCGCGTCGCCGCCGTCTGCGGCCCCTCATCCCCTCCTCTCTCCCGCTCGACTCACTTGCCGCCGCTACCTCCCACGCTCGATCCCGGCGAGGACGTAGCAGTCGATCCCGGCGAGGACGCCCGATCCCGGTGAGGACGGCGGCGGCGAGGTCGGCGCCCTCGTCGAGCGGCACTCGGCGCTGGTGGCGGGGTCTGGCCAGCGACGCTGAGATCTGCTATGGTGTGACGCCGACGCGGTTCATCACGACCGCCTGCAGTTTCCGCACGCCCAGCGACGGCTGCACGGTCACCGTGCCCAGGTCTATGCTCTGCTCCCACTGCTCTTTTTTTCCCTCTCGGCCGCTGCTGCCACGTAGAATTTGATGCTACCGTGTCCGTTCCCTCGATTTGATCAGGAGCCTGTAGGAGATATGCCCTAGAGGCAATAATAAATGATATTATTTATCTTCGAGTTCATAATTATGTTTATGTTCCATGCTATAACTGCTATGGTTCTCGAGTCTGCAATAACCACGAGGCTCGGAGGAAGACTCATATGCACGTGTGGAATAATAAACGGTAAAATGTATTCCTAGTCTGGCCTCTAAGACTAGCTCAAGTGTTGCATGATGGTTATGTTTTCCTGATCATGGGCATGTCTATGTCAGCAACCTTGAGGGCACAATGTTAAGAGAACATTTGTGTTGAATCGACCCGGATTGATGTTATGCTATGAGATTCATTCGTCACAAGTTTATTGGTACATAACACAGAGATGGTTAACGTTTGTATTATTCCTTAGACCATGAGAGTATCGAGTTTCTTCATGCTTGCTTCATGAACTTTGGGGTTTGTTAAACGTCATCCGTAAATGGGTGGCTATTACGGCGGCTTACGGGTTCATGGAAAAGTGTGTCAAGTAACTTGATAGCTCAAGATTGGGATTTGCTCCTCCGACGATGGAGAGATATCTCTGGGCCCTCTCGGTGTTACGGTATCCATCATCGTCTGGCCAGACACTTTGTGATTTGATCACGGGGATACCGGAACACGATAACGAGAAAAGAGAACAATACCGGTAACGAGGTAACTAGCATAGTGGACAAGTTGTTGATCCACGGGAATGCCAACATGTCTCACCTCGGGTATTTGTAACATATCGCGAAGCAACAGGAATAGCACACGGCAACTGGAGGTTCACTCGAATATTTATTCGTGTGGGTATAGGGGGTCAATATGGGTGTCCACGGCTCCGATGTTGATCATTGATCGGAAGGGGTTCCGGGTCATGTCTATACTTCACCGAACCTATAGGGTCACACGCTTAAGGGTCATCTATCTGCTGAATACTAGATAGGGAGTCTGAGAGAAAATCACCGAAAAAGTTTCGGACACCGAAAAGTTTCGGACAGCGGAATCGTACCGCAGAGAGAGGTCATCGGATAAGTTTCGATGATACTGAAAAGTTGTTTCGGGATACACCATTAAGTCAAATTGGTTTCGGCACATGCCTGATAATTCTTGGAGGATGCCAGAATCATTCTGGAAGCTTTTTGGAATTTTCTGAGATAAAAACCGGAAATGTTCCGGAGCTGCCGGAGCCACTTCAGATGTGTTTCGCAGATGAAAATCACTAAAACCGGAATTGTTTCGGAACGCGTTGAAAATCATTTTAGTGGGTACTGGAAATGTTCTTAGCCCACATAAATATTTTCAGTTCGATCAGACGCTGAAAAATGTCGTCGTGAATAGTGAAAATCAGCTTTATGGTTACTTTATGGAAAGCCACCTTTTGGGGCTTTGCTCCAAAAGATCTTGGGGATGACATGGATGGATAGGAGCCATTTTTTGGGCCCCTCATGGGGGTGTGGCCGACCACATGGGGTATACCCCCTTGGGGACCCTCTTGTTCCTTGGTTTCACTCCTAGGTCCTTGTGGAAGGACTTCATTCATGTGCATTTTGGGTTTTTTGTGAAACTACCCTACCCCCTTGGGATTTCCTATAAATAGAGGTGGAGGGGCAGCCCTCCACACTCATCCCTTGCTCTCATACACATGCCATGCATTATCTGGCTTCTTCTCTCCCTCCCACGAAAAGAGTTTCGTAGAGCCGTAAGGCTGTCTGGGTTCCGGCAGGAACTAGTTCTGGACGGCGAAGCCCTGCCGGATAGATGACACCGTATGTGTGCAACTCTGTAGAGAGATCGTAGTTTCGGTCTTAGTTCGTGAGTGCCTCCCGAAGGGCTGTCCGTGTGACCGTCCGAGTTTCGAAGGTCCTCCCGAAGGGCTGTCCGAGTGACCGTTCGAGTTTCGAAGGTCCTCCCGAAGGGCTGTCCGCGACACCGTCCGGGGGGCTGTTCGACCGCCTCCCGGAGGGCTGTCTGAGGAGCAGATGAGGGTATACATCCTCGCGGTTGGGAGGTTGTAAATCCTAGCTGCGGGGATCTGCACCGCCGATCGTCATCGACTCTACTTCCCGCTGCGCTACGAGTCGGTAACGAAAAAGATCAAACCATGTATGCAGTCTCCATAGTGGTCCTGGGCTAGTGCGTAGGTCGGAAATTTTTTGTTTTCTGCTGCGTACCCCTACAGAGCCCCCTGCCCGGACGGCGGCCGGTGGTGCGGAGGCCGCCTGGAGCCGGAGCCGGCGCCAGTGCCATGCCTTCCCAGAGCTCGAGTGGATGCACTCATCGCTGCTTGATCTGTATGTGTTGGGTCTGTAGATAGAAGAAGCTAGGGTTCTTGATTCCTGCTGCTATCGAGATTCAGGCGGGGTGGTTTTAGATTTTTTTAATCGTAATATAGTCTAGTGCGGAGTACTCCTTTCTCCAACGAAAGGATTGCATCAGCCATTGGCAGCGTCTCCCTCTGTCCTCTGCTCAGTAGGAGCAAGATGGAGTCGCTGGAGCAGAGCAGTGGAGTCTGCATTTTCTTCTTCTGTCAGACAGACATCCACATGCTGTACCGATTCTTAGTTTAGAGATAGGGATGTATAAATGGTTGCCGATCTCTCCATGCATGGAACAATAGCTTTTTATGTAGGATCCATTCCGTATAGATGAGTCACAACATTGATTTCTTGATCCATTTGGAAACTAAAAGAAAGTACAGAGAGGACGAACTTTTTGGTAGAACTTCATCATATTCAGCAGACGAAATCCACGGGTGTAGCATTTTGTCTAGTACACCCAACACCACCTGAGGATCCAATTCACTGTTAGAAAGTTAGAAATTGATATTACAGGTTCCTTATAGTGCAAACCAAAGAAGCTACTCCAACAACCATCAAATGAAACCATGTTTTTTAAAATTAAAGGGTCTGATTGATATTGGTCCTTCTTTTGACAGATATAATATGTATACTGACTTGTTATTTTCTTCTCTAGCAAGCACTACGGCGTCAACTTCGTGGTGGCCGACGCGACGGCCATCGAGCACGACTTCTTCGCCAAGAACAACCTCAACGTGGACATCACACCGCAGTACATCATGATGGAGCTCGGCTGGATGTACACATACTTTTTTTACAACCTCAGCGTGCATCAACCTCAGCGTGCATACTTTTTTTACAATGCACCAAAGTTTCTTGTTTCTGTTGTGAAAGTAATGTAAATGGTGTTACACAGTTCTGAATAAAAATGCAAATAACTTGTGAATGTCAATCTCACGTGAGTCAGTCAATGAACTTATAATATCAGTCTCTTAGAGTTGTTGTTTTGGCAACCTAATACTGTTGTAAAAGCAACCGATTCATGATAAGACTTGGTGAGGCTGATGCACATAGCTACTTTCAGTACCTTATTTAGTGTTAATCTCAGAGTCCCGAATTTGGGGACAGGCAGGGGTCCATTAGGAACATGGCAGTTAATTTGCATAATCCTCAACCTCCTCCTGCAATCTCTCTTTCTCCCTTTCTTCTCTGAATTTCCCGGTGTTGTATAAGTCTGTAAGATTCAGATTTTAAGAGTACTTGCTCCCTGTACTAGTTACTTCTACTACTTATTTTTAGCTATTTAGTACTACTCTGTAGATCTATGATACTAGTCTAGTCGCTTGTATAATTTTGTTTATTAGTGTAACCTGAACCATGGAGTAGTACCCTGTTCGCATATGTGTGATTATGTGTGTTCTGCAGTCTCTAGCTCCAGTACATGTGAACTATATGTTGTGGTGTAAATCATTTTCATTCTATCTTATAAACGTGTTTCTTCAATAGCTATTTCTGTTCAAGTCTTGTTGTCATTGATGTTAGCATTTAGTTTGTCTCAAGTAAAAAAATACTAAAAATACAGTGAAGATAATCTGAAGCTCCCTATGTAAAATTTAGTTTGTCTGTAATACTACTAGGAGATATGGGTGAGGGACTGAAAGGATGATATGCTTCCATGAATTTATTTGTAAGAAGTTTTTCTTGGATGTGTACAAATCAGCCCAAATATGTGAGCCTTTGTTCTAAAAACTAAAGAATTCATATATTGGTAGATAGACTGTGATTTAGGATATGCTAAACAGAAAGCTTTATAAGATGGAACTATCAATTCATCATGACTTCACTTTGTCCTTTAATTTAATATGGTTAGAACTACCATGGTTTTTTAAGTAGTTGGGGCATTAAGAAACAGTATGCTGGATGTTTGGCCTTGCATCTGTCCTTCCATGAATTCATGCTTGTGCATTGCTAGTTATTGCTTTTTTTGTAGGTCTTCTTCTTCCTCAATCTGGTGCAGCAGCAACAATTCAAGGTCATGGTCATGGAGCAGCAGCCATATATTTTTCTTCTTCTTATTCTTCCCTGAGATGACATGAGATGAGGTTTGTTTTCCTCAAGGTCAAGGTGCAGCAGCTCGATTTGATTTGATGTGATTGGATTCAGTTTCCTCACGCCTCTCTGTTTGCATTGCAGGCTCTGTTGGTCAGTCTTCAATTCTTCATGCTGCTGCTCCTACTGCTACATGAGGACCCTCTTCAATTCTGCATCCGTTGCGGCCGCCGCAGCTTCCACCTCCAGAAGAGCACCTGCTCCTCGTGCGGTTACCCGGCCGCCCGCATCCGCAAGTGTAAGCTCCCCCCTCCCTCCGTCCTAGATCTCTAGGTATGTTGCTGTCATGCGCCATGTTCTTGATGTTGTGCGTCCTCATGTGGATGCCACGAACGGCACTGCTCCTGCGTGCAGATTTGATTCACCGCATTAGTATGCGGTTGTTGTCTCGCCGTGGTTGTTCAAATTGAGATGCACCCAGTTGATTCGTCATCTCGGGTCATAATTTTTCTGCATTCCCTGTTGCTGTAGCTTGTTGGATGCATAGTTTGATCTCCCAATGGGAATTATTAGTGAATGGTGATGTCTGTGGTCACGAGAATGGTGATGTAGTAGCTGGTATGCTTGATGCGTGTATGTCCATCTCTTTACTGTTTTGCTAGAACCATAAATCCTGATGCGCATGATGATCATGGTCTGGTTTGTTAGATCTATTCTGCTGGTGCTTAAAATTTGACATGCCTGGATTCTAAAACTCGTTCTTACAGTTTTCATTTCTATGATCAATTTAGAGAGTTGCACATGTCAGTATATTATATACCAAAAAAATTCCTAGCTAGAGAGAACATTTTAGTCACTCCATGAACGCATACTGGTTAGTGTAAGTCATACTATTTATGTACATGGCATTTGCTGTCAATCCTTGATTATAAGTTATTGGATCCCTCATTGGTTACTATTTGATGTTCTGTACCTATTCTTATTCTTATATGTTCATTCTTATTTTTTGCATAGGTGAAGTGCGAATCCATGTCCGAAGCTATGAAGCATATTAGTAAAGAGTAGCATATTATGTGTTGTAGTTGTAGGCAGTAGTAGGCATATCTGGGTTGTAATATACTGTAACGATTGTAATAGATTAATGCAGTATTGTTTTGGACCAATTTCATTTGCTCTCTGGTCTGTTCGAAACAATGATTGTGTATGTGATTTGAATACCCGTGAAATGGAAACCTGACAAGTCGGTCCAAGTTATAATGGTTGTTTGACAAATTTCGAAAATTCTAATGTGTGGGACCAATTTTAATCTAAGCACGACAAGTGGGACCCGCTGCAAAATAAAATGGTTGAAAATAGAAAATCATCAGACTATAAAAGGCTGCATTCTAGAATATAAAAGGCCAAATTGTTGGGCTAGGCCCATGTAGCTAGCAAAAATTAACAGAAAAAATATATATTAAAAAGGCCAAATTAATGGGCTCGGCCCATATAGACACCTAATCGGACCGGGCTGAATCTTATCCATGTCAGCTTGCCACGCTGGATCCTACGTGGCTTGGGGAGGCTGCTAGTGACCAAAATTTTGGTCGAAGAACCAACGACCTTTTACATATCACAAAGAAGGTCGTTGATTTCAGTTTACGACCGCCAGCTTTTGACCTTCTGTTTTTGGTCAAAAAAAGGTCGCAAATGAAAAACAATGACCTTTCAGCGGCCAATAGTGAGGGTCACAAGTTGACATATTTCTTGTAGTGGATAACTTGAAAGGGAAAACTCAATCCATTACAAGAGAGTAGAGGGGGAGAAACATCATAAGAACCAACTATAATAGCAAAGCTCGCGATACATCAAGATCGTACCACCTCGAGAACATGAGAGAGAGAGATCAAACACATAGCTACTGGTACATACCCTCAGCCCCGAGGGTGAACTACTCCCTCCTCGTCATGGAAAGCGCCGGGATGATGAAGATGGCCACCGGTGAGGGATCCCCCCTCCGGCAGGGTGCCGGAACAGGGTCCCGATTAGTTTTTGGTGGCTACAGAGGCTTGCGGCGGCGGAACTCCCGATCTATTCTGTTTCCCGATGGTTTTAGGGTATATGGATATATATAGGCGAAAGAAGTCGGTCAGGGGAGCCACGAGGGTGGGGGCGCGCCTAGGGGGGCAGGCGCGCCTCCCTGCCTTGTGGCCACCTCGTTGCTTCCTTAACGTGCACTCCAAGTCTCCTGGATTGCTTCCGTTCCAAAAATAACTCTCCCGAAGGTTTCATTCCGTTTGGACTCCGTTTGATATTCCTTTTCTTCGAAACACTGAAACAAGGGAAAAAATAGAAACTGGCACTGGGCTCTGGGTTAATAGGTTAGTCCCAAAAATAATATAAAAGTGTTTAATAAAGCCCATAAACATCCAAAACATAATATATAATAGCATGGAACAATCAAAAATTATAGATACGTTGGAGACGTATCACCCACGCATACCTCAACCGCCGTTGGGCCGACCGGAGACCAGGACGGACCAAGGAGTGAGGGGCTACGTGACCAGTTAGGCTCCTGAGTCGCGATGCTCAGGAGTCCCCCTTGACGTGCAAACAATCTCTATACCTTTGCCCTTGCCGAGGCTCGGCTCGGGAGGGGCGTGCGACGACCAGGTCCGGGAGACCTGGTTTGGTGGCGTGCGCTTGGGCGTGACCCGAGCGCAGCCCCCAGGTCCGGGAGACCTGGTTGGGTGGCGTACGCTTGGGCGTGACCCAAGCACAGCCCCCAGGTCCGGGAGACCTGGTTGGGTGGCGTACGCTTGGGCGTGACACGAGCGTAGCCCCCGTGCCTAGCCCCCTCGCGCGGCTCTCCCGAGGGGAGGCGTTGCGGTGAGGCCGAACGCTGAGCTCTGGGGCTCCCTGAGGTTGGTACGACTGCGAAGCCGCCCTCAGTTGTTTATCACCAGCGCGGAGCATAGTGCTTCCGCTTGTGCACGGGCATAGCCGCTCCTCGGCAGTGTCGACGACCAGCGCGGAGCATGGTGCTTCCACTTGTGCGTGGGAGGGGCCTCCCTCTGCGGAGAGCTCCCGGAGCGTGTACAGCCCCGCCCTGACACATGGCTTGCACGTTAGGGCTAGACGAGGTGTATCTGGGCACTCGTGAGCCAGCGCGGGACTCACGAGGCCCTACCTCAAGGCGGGTTGCGCCTGGTCTTGGTTCTTGTTCGCTGTGCTGGTCCTGCGAGGTGGTCAGACAACCTGCGCCGAACGAATCTCCTGAGGTTATCGCGTGAGAAAGCCAAGCACCAAGGGCCCCAGGAGGTGACGTAAATGGGGCCGGCCCGCCAGACAGAGCTCAGCCGTTGGATTTGTCGACGCTGCAGGGACGGGCCCGAGCACAGACGCCGTGCTTAACTTACTCACGCGAAGGGTCCTGAAGAAAGACGGCCGGCGCGCGGTCCCCATGATGGGTGGCGATTGAGCAAGTAGTAATCATAGGTAGGTTAAACATGAAAGCAGCAGGCTTAAGTAAATGCATGGGAGATATATGCCACTGGGTCAGGCCCGAGCGGCTTGGGGATGATGCAGCCCGAGGGGCGCTCCCAACACGGTAAGCTAAAAACATAAAAAGGGATACATGCCACAGGGACCGACCCACGCGGCCTGGGAATGATGCAGCCCAAGGGGCGCTCCCAGCTAAATGAACTTGGAAAATGTCACCTGGTTCTGTTGACGAAGGAGAGTTGGGGCAGCTGAAGGTGCGCAGTGAAGGGGTTGCTCCTCACGAGCCACCGGGGCCCTGAGCCTCAGGAGGCTTCGGGGGCTCAAGTGGTTCCTTGAGGACCGTCTCCATCTCCGTCAGGGCGGCGTGGTGCCTGGCCTCCTGAGCTGCTAGGATGCGCTGCAAGTTGCGCTGGTAGGCGGACGACACGCTCGGCAGGCCGAAGGGCATGCGAACGTAGCTGTGCGGTGGGCCCTCGCAGCGTCCCACGCGCGAAGGCCAGAAAAGCTCCTGAGAAGCGGCCCTGTTGAGCCCTGGAACATCGATGCAGATGCGCAGTCCGGCATCCTCGCCTGGATGGGAAGCTGCGCCTTGTGAGCGGCGGTCGCCGCGCAAGGCCCTTGCGTCTTGCAATTCCTGGGTGGTCTTGGTGATGAACTCCTTAACGGTGGGCGATCCTTGCCCTATGCCCTCCTGAGGGAAACGTGCCATGAGGCACGCCTCCAAGTGGTGCCCAAGCGCCTCCCTCGTGATGTGGGAAAGGTCTGAGGCCTATTAGAAGAAAGCCCCCGAGCCCTGCCCGAGAAGGGCGCTGGGCGCGCCTTCCTATGCGATGGAGGGAGGCGCCCCTGGAGCGGGCACTGATCCTAACGAGGCTCCGGCTGTGACGCCACCCTCCTGAGGTCCTTCACGGCGCAGCTGGTTCTTCTTCTTGGGGATGACCTCAGGAGGGCCCTTGCCCTTGCTGTCGGGGTCGTCGATTGCTGCAGCTTGGAAGGCACGCTCGAGGGAGCACACCGCATCTCTTTCTTCACATGGGACCGTGATGATCCCGCCGCTTCCCGGCATCTTGAGGACATTGTAGCCATGATGGGTCACCGCCATGAACTTGGCCAGGGCTGGATACCCGAGGATGGCATTGTATGGCAGACGGATGTGCGCGACGTCGAAGTCGATGAGCTCGGTGCGGTAGTTCTTGCGTTCTCCGAAGGTGACAGGGAGGCGGACCTGCCCTATCGGCGTGGTGGAACCGTCGGTCACTCCTGAGAAAGGCTTGGTAGGCTGAAGCTGGTCATATGGCACTTGGAGGTTGTCGAACGTGTCGACGGACAGGACGTTGAGCCCCGCGCCGCCGTCGATGAGGGTCTTGGTGACTTGCACGTTGCTGATGACTGGGGAGCAAAGCATCGGGAGGGCGCCAGCGGTAGCTGCGCACTTGAGCTGATCTGCCGAGTTGAACGTGATGGGGCACTGGGACCATCTGAGCGGGCGTGTGGCTTCGAGCTTGGGGAGGACTGCATTCACTTCACGAGCAAAGTGCTTGAAGATACGCTGCGAGGCTGTGGCCTGGGCTCTGCCCAAGATGCAGGCGATAGCACGCGGTTCCTGGAAGCCCCCGGCCCCCTCGTCTTGATGGTGTTCGTCATTCCTTCTTGGCGGTGGCGGCAGCAGAGGGAGTCCGGCGTTGCCTTGAGGACGATCCTCACGAGGCAGATCCCTCCAGGCGCCCTCGCGAGGCTGATCCTGCCAGCGGTCCTCACGAGGCCGGTCGCGCCACTCCTGGCGCGGGCCACGGTCGTCCCAGCGTCCTCCACCACGTCCTCCTCCTTGGCCGTAGCCCCGGTCGCCGCGCTCGGAGTGTCTACCGAAGCGTCCTTCGCGAATGGCTCTGAGCTCTTGACAGTCGCTGGTGTTGTGGGTATTCAGGTTGTGGAAGGCGCAGAACGGACGGCTGCTCTTGGACGACTCTGGTTGGTCTCTGCCACGCTTGGTGTCTGGTTCCGCTGCGAGCACGGCTGCTCCCTTGCGCTTCACATCCTTGGCCTTGGCTTTCTTCTCCTCCGGGTCTACGGCTGGGAGCTCGAGGAGGGAGAGGCGCCCCTCCTCAGCTCTTGCGCACTTGGTTGCCAGGTTCAACAACTCCAGGGACATGCACAACTCCTCGTGAATAGCAAGCTCTTCCTTCATCTTGACGTCGCGGACGCCATCAGAGAACGCAGAGATGATGGCCTCGTCCGTCACCTTGGGGATCTTGAGGCGGACGTTGTTGAAGCGCTGGATGTACGTCTGGAGGGTCTCTCCCGGTTGCTGCTTGACGCGGCGCAGGTCACCCGCAGCTGGCGGGCGGTCGCGAGTGCCCTGGAAGTTGGCGACGACGCGGTTGCACATCTCGTCCCAGGAGGAGATCGAGCCCGGTGGCAGGTTCAGGAGCCAGGAGCGGGCGCCATCCTTGAGAGCCATGGGAAACCAGTTCGCCATGACTTTCTCGTTGCTGTTGGCCGCTTCAATACTCAGCTCGTAAAGCTGCAAGAACTCCGCGGGGTCGGGGGTGCCATCGTAGCGAGGAGGCAGATCCGGCTTGAACTTGCCTGGCCAGGCGACGCTACGCAGCTCGGGGGTGAAAGCGCGGCAGCTGGCTATGGTCACTGGGCCCGCCTTGGGGGTGCCGCTACAGGTGGCGCGCGGTCTTGCCGCAGCAGCCGGTCCTGGTGCGGTGGTGCGAGGAGCGACGGAGTGTTTTCTTGCGGCGGAGGGACTTCTTGACAGCTTCTTTCTTCACGCGCGGGCGCGGGACGCGGTGGGTCGCGTCGTGGAGCCGCGCGCCTTGGCGCCAGGGCGGCGTCTTGGGGCAGAGGTGGTCGAGGCGCTCCATGAGCTACGTCGCCCGTAGCTGGCGGAGGGCGAGGCGGAGAGAGGGACGGTGCAGGGGAGCCCCCTGCGGCGCAGACAAGCTCGGTGATGCGGTCGAGCCAGTCCTCATAGAGGTCGTCGACCGGTCGGTAGCGCAAGAGCTCGTGCGCCATGAGGAGTGCGGCCCGTGCATCCATGGGAGGGCGACGTGCATGGGAAGAAGAACCGGACGGGGTCAGCGATGGAGTGGCGGTGCGGCCGTCCCGCCGCACCGAGGTGTGCAGCGAGGATGCTTGCTGCTCGTTCCCCGCCGGGCCGGTGGCGGCGTTGGCAGCAAGCGACGGGGAACGACGAGGTGGCCCGCCGACGAGAGTCGTCTGAGCTACGCGGGCGGCGAGGGCAGCCCGGCGCTCAGCACAAGCGCGGCGAGTGTCCGCCATGGAGACGACGGAGCAACAGGGCGCGGAGCGACGGAAGGAAGCTTTAGCGCACCCCTACCTGGCGCGCCAAATGTCGGATCACGGGTTCTGGCAAAACCCTCAAGGTTCAAACACTGGGGTGCACGCGAAGATCTCCTCCCTACCAATCCACGCCCTAGCTTTCTAAGATCTCGCGGACGAACTCGACGAACTCACAAGACAAAGACACAAGATTTATACTGGTTTGGGCCACCGTTGTGGTGTAATACCCTACTCCAGTGTGGTGGTGGTGGATTGCCTCTTGGGCTGATGATGAACAGTACAACGGGAAGAACAGCCTCCTGAGGTTGAGGTGTTCGTGTGCTTCACGAACTTGTGTGGGTGAGGTGCCTCTGAATGAGTCCTTCACTCGTTGCCCCCTACTGTGGTGGCTAGTTCTACTTATATAGGCCCTGGTCCTCTCCCCAAATATTGAGCGGGAAGGGAGCCAACAACGGCCAATTTGAAAGGGGACAGCTAGTACAGCTTATCCTGACAAAAGCGGTCTTCGCCTGCAAAAGGCTCTGGTGGTGACGCCGTCTTGGGCTCCATGGTGACCTCCGTCTTGTCGTCATGCTGGTCTTGGTCTCGTTGTGCCGATATGGAAACCTTTGCTTGATGCCTCGGTACTCCGTGCCTGCGCTTGCCCCCTTGGCACAAAAGAGGAAACAAGGACGCAGCACACGCTGGCGCTCGCCTGGTCTCGGTCGTCATGGCTCGCGTCACGAGAACCTCGCGAGGTTTGCCTTGCCTTGATCTCTCCGCCCCTCGCGAGCCTGCCTGGCGAGGCCGCTCTTGAGGAGGTCTTGTGTCGTCCGCCTCGCGAGGCTTGGCCCCTCGCGAGGGTCTTGAATGCCTTGTCAATGAAGATGGGCCGTACGGGCCTGCTAGCTCAGCCACGCCGTGGGCCGCAGGCAGGCAAGTCTGGGGACCCCCGTTCCCAGAACGCCGACAAGATCTAGCTGAGTAAACAAATACTTCAGACTTTGATGATCAGATGAAGATCTCACAATGATTACCAAGAAGGAAATGTCGTCAGAACTTCAATGCAAATTTAACTGCAGCAAGTTCAAGGTCATGGACTGGGTAGCTGGAAAGATATCCTGGAATTCACAAATGATTGGAGCGTTTTCAATTCTCACAAGATGAGAAGCACTTAACGCATTCAAGGGATAAATCCGTGCTTCGGCATTTCGAACAAGATGAGCATGGTAGCTTACTATCTCACTTGAAGGATGTAGTAGAAGGACGGTCTTACTAGTGCAAATGATAAAAGCGGTATGTGTTTACAACCACTCAATTTCAACGGGTACATTGGAACTAACCCCGGTGGTTCGACATTGGCCCGCGGAATGCAGCTTGAAATTCTGGCCAAGTGATGGTTGTTCCAACAGGTAAGGAACGCCGGTGACTGTTCCACCATTGAGTAGCGGGACCTTTCAGGTAATAAGCCGCGAAGGTGACATAGTTGGAAGGGGCTACATCAGCAGACTCCGACTCGAAAGTGATGTTACTAAGCCAGTAATCAGCATCAAGGGGCTAACTTGAGCTACAGTAGCTGACAGGGTTGAGATGCGCAAAGTCTTGCAGAGTCACTGGGCGGGTTGCTGATTCATATTGGGGCGTGGGAACTGGTGATTCAACATCAAACTGTTGTATCATTCCGCCCATGTATTCTGGAGGTGGTGGATTGTTTCCACCACGGCCATGACCAGTGGGTCTAACCATCCTGCTTAATGCAACAGGGGTAGTTTAGCCAGGGGTGGAGCAAGTATATGGAGTCAATCATGATAACAATGAGCAAAGGCGCAGTATGTGTTGGAGAACGTAGTAATTTCAAAAAAAAATCCTACGCACACGCAAGATCATGGTGATGCATAGCAACGAGAGGGGAGAGTGTCGTCCACGTACCCTCATAGACCGTAAGTGGAAGCATTATGACAACGCGGTTAATGTAATCATACGTCTTCACGATCGACCGATCCTAGTACCCAACGTACGGCACCTCCGCGATCTGCACACGTTCATCTCGGTGACGTCCCACGAACTCACGATCCAGTAGAGCTTCGAGGGAGAGTTCCGATGGTGTGATGACGGTGATGATGATGCTACCAATGCAGGGCTTCGCCTAAGCACCGCTACGATATGACCGAGGTGGATTATGGTGGAGGGGGGCACCACACACAGCTAAGAGATCAATGATCAACTTGTGTCTATGGGGTGCCCCCTTCCCCGGTATATAAAGGAGTGGAGGAGGGGGAGGAGGCCGGCCTCCTAGGCGCGCCCCAAGGGGAGTCCTACTCCCACCCTTCCAAGAGTAGGAGTAGGAGGGAAGGAAGGAGGAGAGAGGGGGAAGGAAAAAGGGGGAAGCCCCCCCTGTCCAATTCGGACTAGAGAGGGAGGGGGCACGCGGCCTGCCCTGGCCGCCCCTCCTCTTCTCCACTAAGGCCCATGAGGCCCATTACACTCCCCGGGGGGTTTCGGTAACCCCCCATTTGTCCGAACTTACCAGGAACCCTTCCGAAGTCCAAACATAGTCATCCAATATATCGATCTTTATGTCTCGACCATTTCAAGAATCCTCGTCATGTCTGTGGTCATATCCGGGACTTTGAACTACCTTTGGTTCATCAAAGCACATAAACTCATATTACCGATCGTCACCGAGCGTTAAGCGTGCGGACCCTACGGGTTCGAGAACAATGTAGACATGACCGAGACACGTCTCCGGTCAATAACCAATAGCGGAACCTGGATGCTCATATTGGTTCCTACATATTCTACGAAGATCTTTATCGGTCAAACCGCATAACAACATACGTTGTTCCCTTTGTCATCGGTATGTTACTTGCCCGAGATTCGATCGTCAGTATCTCAATACCTAGTTCAATCTCGTTACCGACAAGTCTCTTTACTCGTTCCGTAATACAATATCCCACAACTAACTCATTAGTTACATTGCTTGCAAGGCTTATAGTGATGTGCATTACCGAGAGGGCCCAGAGATACCTCTCCGACAATCGGAGTGACAAATCCTAATCTTGATCTATGCCAACTCAACAAGTACCATCGGAGACACCTGTAGAGCACCTTTATAATCACCCAGTTATGTTGTGACGTTTGGTAGCACACAAAGTGTTCCTCTGGTATTCGGGAGTTGCATAATCTCATAGTCATAGGAACATGTCTAAGTCATGAAGAAAGCAATAGCAATATACTAAACGATCAAATGCTAAGCTAACGGAATGGGTCAAGTCAATCACATCATTCTCTAATGATGTGATCCTATTAATCAAATGACAACTCATGTATATGGCTAGGAAATTTAACCATCTTTGATTCAACGAGCTAGTCAAGTAGAGGCATACTAGTGACACTTTGTTTGTCTATGTATTCACACATGTACTAAGTTTCCGGTTAATACAATTCTAGCATGAATAATAAACATTTATCATGATATAAGGAAATATAAATAACAACTTTATTATTGCCTCTAGGGCATATTTCCTTCAGTCTCCCACTTGCACTAGAGTCAATAATCTAGATTACACAGTAATGATTCTAACACCCATGGAGTCTTGGTGCTGATCATGTTTTGCTCGTGAGAGAGGCTTAGTCAACGGGTCTGCAACATTCAGATCTGTATGTATCTTGCAAATCTCTATGTCTCCCTCCTAGACTTGATCGCGGATGGAATTGAAGCATCTCTTGATGTGCTTGGTTCTCTTGTGAAATCTGGATTCCTTTGCCAAGGCAATTGCACCAGTATTGTCACAGAAGATTTTCATTGGACCCGATGCACTAGGTATGACACCTAGATCGGATATGAACTCCTTGATCCAGACTCCTTCATTTGCTGCTTCCGACGTAGCTATGTACTCCGCTTCACATGTAGATCCTGCCACGACGCTTTGCTTAGAACTGCACCAACTGATAGCTCCACCGTTCAATATAAATACGTATCCGATTTGTGACTTAGAGTCATCCGGATCAGTGTCAAAGCTTGCATCGACGTAACCATTTACGACGAGCTCTTTGTCACCTCCATAGACAAGAAACATATCCTTATTCCTTTTCAGGTATTTCAGGATGTTCTTGACCGTTGTCCAATGATCAACTCCTGGATTAGTTTGGTACCTCCATGCTAAACGGATAGCAAGGCACACATCAAGTCTGGTACACAGCATTGCATACATGATAGAGCCTATGGCTGAAGCATAGGGAACACCTTTCATTTTCTCTCTATCTTCTGCAGTGGCTGGGCATTGAGTCTGACTCAACTTCACACCTTGTAACACAGGCAAGAACCCTTTCTTTGCTTGATCCATTTTGAACTTCTTCAAAACTTTATCAAGGTATGTGCTTTGTGAAAGTCCAATTAAGCGTCTTGATCTATCTCTATAGATCTTGATGCCCAATATATAAGCAGCTTCACCGAGGTCTTTCATTGAAAAACTCTTATTCAAGTATCCTTTTATGCTATCCAGAAATTCTATATCAGTTCCAATCAACAATATGTCATCCACATATAATATTAGAAATGCTATAGAGCTCCCACTCACTTTCTTGTAAATACAGGCTTCTACAAAAGTCTATATAAAACCATATGCTTTGATCACACTATCAAAACGTTTATTCCAACTCCGAGATGCTTGCACCAGTCCATAGATGGATCGTTGGAGCTTGCACACTTTGTTAGCACCCTTTGGATCGATAAAACCTTCAGGTTGCATCATATACAACTCTTCTTCCAGAAATCCATTCAGGAATGCAGTCTTTACATCCATTTGCCAAATTTCATAATCATAAAATGCGGCAATTGCTAACATGATTCGGACGGACTTAAGCATCACTACGGGTGAGAAAGTCTCATCGTAGTCAACTCCTTGAACTTGTCAAAAGCCTTTCGCAACAAGTCAAGCTTTGTAGACAGTAACATTACCGTCAGCGTCAGTTTTCTTCTTGAAGATCCATTTATTCTCGATGGCTTGCCGATCATCGGGCAAGTCAACCAAAGTCCACACTTTGTTCTCATACATGGATCCCATCTCAGATTTCATGGCCTCAAGCCATTTCGTGGAATCTAGGCTCATCATCGCTTCCTCATAGTTCGTAGGTTCGTCATGGTCAAGTAACATGACCTCCAGAACAGGATTGCCGTACCACTCTGGTGCGGATCTTACTCTGGTTGACCTACGAGGTTCGGTAGTAACTTGATCTGAAGTTACATGATCATCATCATCAGCTTCCTCACTAATTGGTGTAGGAGTCACAGAAACAAATTTCTGTGATGAACTACTTTCCAACAAGGGAGCAGGTACAGTTACCTCATCAAGTTCTACTTTCCTCCCACTCACTTCTTTCGAGAGAAACTCCTTCTCTAAAAAGGATCCATTCTTGGCAATGAAAGTCTTGCCATCGGATCTGTGATAGAAGGTGTACCCAACAGTCTCCTTTGGGTATCCTATGAAGACATATTTCTCTCATTTGGGTTCGAGCTTATCAGGTTGAAGCTTTTTTACATAAGCATCGCAGCCCCAAACTTTGACAACTTTGGTTTCTTGCCAAACCATAGTTCATAAGGTGTCTTCTCAACGGATTTAGATGGTGCCCTATTTAACGTGAATGCAGCCGTCTCTAAAGCATAACCCCAAAACGATAGCGGTAAATCAGTAAGATACATCATAGATCGCACCATATCTAGTAAAGTACGATTACGACGTTCGGACACACCATTACGTTGTGGTGTTCCGGGTGGCGTGAGTTGCGAAACTATTCCGCATTGTTTCAAATGAAGACCAAACTCGTAACTCAAATTTTCTCCTCCACCATCAGATCGTAGAAACTTTATTTTCTTATTACGATGATTTTCCACTTCACTCTGAAATTCTTTGAACTTTTCAAATGTTTCAGACTTATGTTTCATCAAGTAGATATACCCATATCTGCTCAAATCGTCCGTGAAGGTGAGAAAATAACGATACCCGCCGCAAGCCTCAACATTCATTGGACCACATACATCAGTATGTATGATTTCCAACAAATCTGTCGCTCGCTCCATTGTTCCGGAGAACGGCGTTTCAGTCATCTTGCCCATGAGGCATGGTTCGCAAGTACCAAGTGATTCATAATCAAGCGATTCCAAAAATCCATCAGAATGGAGTTTCTTCACGCGCTTTACACCAATATGACCTAAACGGCAGTGCCACAAATAAGTTGCACTATCATTATCAACTCTGCATCTTTTGGCTTCAATATTATGAATATGTGTATCACTACTATCGAGATGCAATATAAATAAACCACTCTTCAAGGGTGGATGACCATAAAAGATATTACTCATATAAATAGAACAACCATTATTCTCTGATTTAAATGAATAACCATCTCGCATCAAACAAGATCCAGATATAATGTTCATGCTCAACGCTGGCACCAAATAACAATTATTCAGGTCTAAAACTAATCCCAAAGGTAGATGTAGAGGTAGCGTGCCGACCGCGATCACATCGACTTTGGAACCATTTCCCACGCGCATCGTCACCTCGTCCTTAGCCAATCTTTGCTTAATTCGTAGTCCCTGTTTCGAGTTGCAAATATTAGCAACAGAACCAGTATCAAATACCCAGGTGCTACTGTGAGCATTAGTAAGGTACACATCAATAACATGTATATCACATATACCTTTGTTCACCTTGCCATCCTTCTTATCCGCCAAATACTTGGGGCAGTTCCGCTTCCAGTGACCAGTCCCTTTGCAGTAGAAGCACTCAGTCTCAGGCTTAGGTCCAGACTTGGGCTTCTTCACTTGAGAAGCAACTTGCTTCCCATTCTTCTTGAAGTTCCCCTTCTTCCCTTTACCCTTTTTCTTGAAACTGGTGGTCTTGTTGACCATCAACACTTGATGCTCCTTCTTGATTTCTACCTCCGCAGCCTTTAGCATTGCGAAGAGCTCGGGAATTGTCTTATCCATCCCTTGCATATTATAGTTCATCATGAAGCTCTTGTAGCTTGGTGGCAGTGATTGAAGAATTATGTCAATGACACTATCATCCGGAAGATTAACTCCCAGTTGAATCAAGTGATTGTTATACCCAGACATTTTGAGTATATGCTCACTGACAGAACTATTCTCCTCCATCTTGCAGCTGTAGAACTTATTGGAGACTTCATATCTCTCAATCCGGGCATTTGCTTGAAATATTAACTTCAACTCCTGGAACATCTCATATGCTCCATGACGTTCAAAACGTCATTGAAGTCCCGGTTCTAAGCCGTAAAGCATGGCACACTGAACTATCGAGTAGTCATTAACTTTGCTTTGCAATACGTTCATAACATCTGGCGTTGCTCCTGCAGCGGGTTTGGCACCTAGCGGTGCTTCCAGGACGTAATTCTTATGTGCAGCAATGAGGATAATCCTCAAGTTACGGACCCAGTCCGTGTAATTGCTACCATCATCTTTCAACTTTGCTTTCTCAAGGAACGCATTAAAATTCAATGGAACAACAGCACGGGCCATCTATCTACAACAAACATAGACATGCAAAATACTATCAGGTACTAAGTTCATGATAAATTAAAGTTCAATTAATCAAATTACTTAAGAACTCCCACTTAGATAGACATCCCTCTAATCATCTAAGTGATCACGTGATCCATATCAACTAAACCATGTCCGATCATCACGTGAGATGGAGTAGTTTTCTGTGAACATCACTATGTTGATCATATCTACTATATGATTCACGCTCGACCTTTCGGTCTCAGTGTTCCGAGGCCATATCTGCATATGCTAGGCTCGTCAAGTTTAACCCGAGTATTCTGCGTGTGCAAAACTGGCTTGCACCCGTTGTATGTGAACATAGAGCTTATCACACCCGATCATCACGTGGTGTCTCGCCACGACGAACTTTCGCAACGGTGCATACTCAGGGAAAACACTTGTACCTTGAAATTTAGTGAGAGATCATCTTATAATGCTACCGTTGATTTAAGCAAAATAAGATGCATAAAAGATAAACATCACAAGCAATCAATATAAGTGATATGATATGGCCATCATCATCTTGTGCCTTTGATCTCCATCTCCAAAGCACCGTCATGATCACCATCATCACCGGCGTGACACCTTGATCTCCATCGTAGCATCATTGTCATCTCGCCAACTATTGCTTCTACGACTATCGCTACCGCTTAGTGATAAAGTAAAGCAATTACATGGCAATTGCATTTCATACAATAAAGCGACAACCATATGGCTCCTGCCAGTTGCCGATAACTCCATTACAAAACATGATCATCTCATACAACAAAATTTAGCATCATGTCTTGACCATATCACATCACAACATGCCCTGCAAAAACAAGTTAGACGTCCTCTACTTTGTTGTTGCAAGTTTTACGTGGCTGCTACGGGCTAAGAAAGAACCGTTCTTACCTACGCATCAAAACCAAAACGATATTTCGTCAAGTATGTGTTGTTTTAACCTTCACAAGGACCGGGCGTAGCCACACTCGATTCAACTAAAGTTGGAGAAACTGACACCCGCCAGCCACCTGTGTGCGAAGCATGTCGGTAGAACCAGTCTCACGTAAGCGTACGCGTAATGTCGGTTAGGGCCGCTTCATCCAACAATACCGCCTAATCAAAGTATGACATGCTGGTAAGCAGTATGACTTCTATCGCCCACAACTCACTCGTGCATATAACATCTACGCATAAACCTGGCTCTGATACCACTGTTGGGGAACGTAGTAATTTCAAAAAAAATCCTACGCACACGCAAGATCATGGTGATGCATAGCAACGAGAGGGGAGAGTGTCGTCCACGTATCCTCGTAGACCATAAGCAGAAGCGTTATGACAACACGGTTGATGTAATCGTACGTCTTCACGATCGACCGGTCCTAGTACTGAACGTACGGCACCTCCGCGATATGCACACGTTCAGCTCGGTGACGTCCCACGAACTCACGATCCAGTAGAGCATCGAGGGAGAGTTCCGTCAGCACGACGGCGTGATGACGGTGATGATGATGCTACCGACGCAGGGCTTCGCCTAAGCACCGCTGTCGGTGTCAAAACCAGCGGATCTCGGGTAGGGGGTCCCGAACTATGCGTCTAGGATCGATGGTTACAGGAGACGGGGGACACGATGTTTACCCAGGTTCGGGCCCTCTCTATGGAGGTAATACCCTACTTCCTGCTTGATTGATCTTGATGAATATGAGTGTTACAAGAGTTGATCTACCACGAGATCGTAATGGCTAAACCCTACAAGTCTAGCCTATATGACTATGGTAATGAGTATATCCTTTCCAGACTACCCCCTACGGTTTATATAGACACCGGGGGGATCTAGGGTTACATAAAGTTGGTTACATAGGAAGGAATCTTCATAGTTGATCGCCAAGCTTGCCTTCCACGCCAAGGAGAATCCTATCTGGACACGGGTACAGTCTTCGACCTTCATGTCTTCACAGCCCATCAGTCCGGCCCATGGATAACAAGCCGGACGCCCGAGGACCCCTTGGTCCAAGACTCCCTCAGTAGCCCCTGAACCAGTCTTCAATAACGAGGTGTTTGGCACACAAATTGTCTTCGGCATTGCAAGGCGGGTTCCTCCTCTGATGACCTCCAAGTAATGTATTCGGTCGTTGATCAATGTCGCTCCCCTCGGCTTCTGTGCGTTAAATAACTTCGTATTCCATGTGTCGAGCGAATGTGGAAGGTCAGGGTATTTTTGCAAATAGCACCTCGTCTATGCAAGGAAGAGCGCCTATTTAAAGAGATTGGATCCTAGACCCATTCGGCACTACGCAGAGAAAAATCCCCGGAGACTGCTAGGAGAAAACAATCCAACATGGCTAGCGTTCCCAGCTCCTCCTCCGTTCCGGCCCAGAGAAAGGCGAGTGGGGGAGGTGTTCTGTGTCCCACAGTCAATTAGCGAAGCTGCAAACGCAGGGATTTCTTCCCCCTGCAGATCTGGTCCCTGTTCGAGCGGGGCTGACCTCCTTTAATGGTGAGACTCAGGCAAAGGACTTCCCCAATCCATCCGGGGGGTGCGAGTGTGTTTCGTCCCCTACCTGCTAAGAGGCGTCAGATTTCCAATCCATCCGTTCCTTTGAGGGTTGCTGGAATACTATGGCCTCCAGCTGCACAACTTCACCCCCCGCCTCCATTCTACACATTGCGGGTTATGTCGCTTTATGCGAATTGTTCCTGGGCATTGAGGCCCATTTCGAGCTATGGAGGAAGTTGTTCTGTCTTGTCCCGCGTAACCATGAGGGGTCAATATTTGAAGTGGGCGAAGCCGAAGTATGGCGCATCACCGATACCGGATATCTGTCCGGCACACCAAGGCATCTGAAGAATGGCCTTCCGAATGGTTCTATATTGAGGACGTCGCGCTTCCTGACCCAGTTCGAAAGGGTCTCCCAGAATTTGCAAGCGTTCCGTTGAGGAAACGTCACAGCTGGCGTCCCCGAAGTCTTGAAGAAGGGGATAGTGTGGAGGTTCGTTAGCTCCTGGGCAAGATAAGGATGCTTGCCCAGTCCGGCTTTACAATAGCAGAGGTAATGGCGACCTCCATAGTGCGAGGGGTTTAGCCACTTCAATACAGGGGGCTCCCAATGTGGCAGTATAATGGGGAGGATGATTCCTCCCGTTGTGGTCGGAAAGGTCCGGACACCCCCGCCGCTCTAGCCAAGATACTGGCCGAGCTATTTAAAGGGGAGGAAGAAGAAATTCTCTGCATCAATCACAGAGAGGGGTACTCCATGTACAACCCTCCGAGCTAGGTAAGTCCCAACCCCTTTTGCTTTTATTCACTCCGCTCTCTTGGCCATCTTTAATGAATCCCCAATCCGTCTTATTTTGAAACAGCACTGGCGGAAGGTAACCGAGGGGCTTAATAGCCCTGCCCCACAGTCGGAGAGCCACAACCGGGAGCTTGATCCTGGGTTCGAAGAGGACCGGATATATTCGTGGTACTCACAGAAGGGGTGTTTTACCAGGCGAGCTATGACGGCACAGAAGTGGCCATCATCGCTGATTATCCTGGTCTTCTTCTAGCTTCCCATGTAAGTAATCACAAGAAATCCCCCTCGAAAGAGTTTCCTCGCACTGCCTCACCCACCGCTCTATCTCATGCTTCAAAGGGGAGGCGTTCGGCACGTCATGCTACGCCGGGGATGACTCCCAAAAGAGCGGCTCCCGCGCCGAGCAAGGCCTCGAAAAGGAAGGTCGGCGAAGACAAGGCCGGTCCTTCGTCGAAGAGTTATGGATTTGAATGTATGCTTTGGCAGTCGTACCCAACCGTGATTGTTATGTTAGTCATGTATCAGGAAAAAGGTTCGCCGGACTATGTCCGGGGATTCGGCCGGTCGCACTCCCAACAACCGGGATTTAGATCCCACCAGAGAGGTGGGCCGCTATGGGGACAACGCCGGAATGTCCTTCGGCCGAGGGTTCGGAAGACATGTCCGTTACCAACTCGGAAGTAGAGAGCGTCATGAATCATCGGCGCTGCAGGGCTGTCTTACGAGACCCCAAGTTCTCAGAAGAGGCATTCAATGCCTTCAGCTCGGCTAACGCATACATCCAAGCTGCTCGAGATGGGCTTAGAAAAGCCACAAAGCAACATTTAATAGATATGCAGGTAAGTTTTTCTTCGTCCGAAAAGGATAACCATATGCCCGTAGCCCCCGAGACTAAAAGCAGTTGGTACAACTGATTTAAGGATCATTGTATAACCAGGTCCTTACAGAGAAGAATGGTCGGCTAGCCCAAGAGCTGGAGCAGTGTCGGGCGCAGCTAAATGCTGCTACCGCCGAACTAGAAAACTTCAAAAAGGCGTCTTCTGGTAACATTCCCCTCCATCGAGGAACGATAATTGTATACCAACTGTACTAATACTGTTGCTGATCGCTCGATCAACTTGAAGAGAAGTTGAAAATCGCCCAAGAGGGAGAAAAGCAGGCGAAAAGGCTATGCGCCGCAGGCGAGCGTGTGCTGACCCGAGTCAGAGGGGAGAAAAACAAGCTACAGGATTCCAACACCGCATTGGGCGAAGAATTGAAAGATGTGCGAGCCCAGCTAGCCGACTCCGTGAAGGAGAACAGGAAGCTGCGGGGCGGTATATTCAGTATGTGTCTGAACTATTTTTAAAGTAGTTCGTAGATAAATGGAACTGATATAATTATGATTGCAGGTATATTGACAGGCCGTCCTGACGAGGAGGTGTCCGGATCATCAAGTGATCTGCTGCAAAGGCTATCGCAAGTGCACGAGCAGGCTTGGCTAGCAATGTGGAGTGTTGCCAAGGCCCTATGGCCATCCGCCTCCCCTCCAGGAAGTATGGAGGAGCTTGTAGAGCTTTTCAAGGGAGCGCGGCAGCGTATCCAACTATGGAAGATATCGGCCTGCCGAGAAGGTGCGCGAGAGGCCTAGGCCATGGTGAAAACGCGATATACCAAGCTGGATCCTAATCACATGGCCCGGGTCGGACCGCTAGGGTCAAATGGGGAAGAAATTCCTGTTAGTTTAGTATATGACCAAATAGAGGTGGCCGCCAAATATTCCCAACAGGATTGTAAGTTAAACCGCCTGTTGGACGGTATAGAGGAGGAAGTGTTTGAGTCCAAGTGACTATGTACTTTCCTTAACATGTGTAATTCTAGCTGAATTGTATAGCATTTGTCATGGCAGACCTTTTCGCTTCAACCTCCGGACCTGAGGGTGCGGAGTGTTTCCAAATACCCTCGCGGCCGAATAGACCGGGGTATGCATGGAAAACTAGGCGTAGGGGTCATAGTTGCTTGAACAGACAAGTTGTATCCGGTTAGTTATGTTATATTACATTGAGATTGTAAGAAACATCTTCCAGAGAGAATAGTTCCGTTAAGGATTCCTTTCCCTGGGTGTGCATGCATTAGTATACATGTCTGAATTGTGATGTAAAAATCACAGTGTGTATAGCTTCTGGGGGTTCACAATGGAGTGAGTGCAAAAAACATCTTTAATTCATCGACCAAATATTCCCTTAAGAATGCTAGCTTTCGGCTTCACCCAGTCTGAGGTACACATCCGGATGACCGGGCAGTAACAATTGCAGAGGTGTTCCCTTTATGCCCTAGCCTAACTAACGGGAATGTAGGGCATAAGCACTGGAGCCAGGCAACCCAGCTTGGCCAAAACTTAAGTCATATCGATGCATATAATGGAAAAGAAAAGGTACATATGAAAAAAAAAACCGCATATGTGAAGAGCTTGATGCTCAAAGAATAATAAAAAGCTTCTGTCCAAGAAGCCCCCAGGTATAATGGACGTACATATTTGAAGATGTATACGTCAGCGGTGTACGGTCTAGCCGTATGAGAGCTTTAAAGCGAAAAAATGAAAGCGGAAAAGAGAGAAAAATAATGGAAACTATAGGGGAGAAGGAGACGAACAAAGAATTCGGCGCTAGGCATAGAATCTTCGGAGTCTGGCCACATTCCAGGGGTTCGGCTCTAGGCGATTGTCTGATGCATCACGAAGACGGTACGCTCCTCCGGTAAGAACTTCATCAATTATGAAGGGACCCTCCCATTTGGGCTCGAGTTTGTCCTTTTTCTTCTCCGGCAGGCGTAGAACAAGTTCGCCAACGTTGTAAGTCTTGGCCCGTACTTCTCTGCTTTGATACCTTCGAGCCTGCTGTTGGTAAAATGCTGAACGGGCTTTGGCGATGTCGCGCTCCTCCCCCAGTGCATCTAGGCTGTCCTGCCGATCTAGCTCGGCTTCTCTCTCTTCGTGCATACGCACTCGAGGTGAGTCATGAATAATATCGCAGGGCAACACAGCCTCTGCACCATACACCATGAAGAAAGGTGTATATCCGGTAGTACGGTTGGGCGTGGTCCGCAGCCCCCATAGTACGGAGTCGAGCTCCTCAACCCAGTGCTTGTCAAATCCTTTCAAAGACCGCACTAGTCTGGGTTTGATGCCCCTCATAATAAGACCATTGGCTCGTTCGACTTGACCGTTTGTTTGTGGGTGGTAGACAGAGGCGTAATCGAGCTTAATGCCCAGATTAGCACACCAGGTTTTTACCTCATCGGCTGTGAAATTGGAGCCGTTATCGGTGATGATGATGTGTGGGACACCATAACGATGCACAACATCGGATATGGATGTTATCACCGGCCCGTACTCGGCCGTTTTGACTGGTTTAGCTTCTATCCACTTGGTGAATTTGTCCACCATGACCAACAGATATTTTTTCTTATGGCTTCCTCCTTTAAGGGGTCCAACCATGTCCAGTCCCCAGACCGCGAAGGGCCAAGTAATGGGGATTGTTTGTAAGGCAGTTGGGGGCATATGGCTTTGGTTGGCTAAGATTTGGCACCCGACGCAGCGTTGGACGAGGTCCTGCGCGTCTGCTCGGGCCGTCGGCCAATAAAACCCTGTACGAAAGGCCTTGCTAACAAGGGCCTGGGCTGCGGCGTGGTGTCCGCCTAGACCAGCATGAATTTCCGCCAAAAGCTGCCGCCCCTCCTCCTCGGAGATGCATCTTTGAAGTACTCCGATAGTACTTTTCTTGTAGAGCTCTCCGCCGTGAACCTTGTAGGCCTTCGAGCGCCGGACAATGCGGCGGCCTCATTCTGGTCTTCGGGCAGCTCCTTCCTATTAATGTAGGCCAAGAAGGGTTCGGTCCATGGGGCAATGACTGCCATAATGAGATGGGCCGACGGTGTAATTTCGGTGGCTGAGCCCCCGATGATATCGGTGTGTTCAGAATATGGGGTTGTGTTCGGATTTGGACTATTGTTGCCGCCCTCCCCTTGCCACACCACGGATGGCTTGAAAAGCCTTTCCAGGAAGATGTTAGGTGGGATGGGGTCGCGCTTAGCGCCAATGCGAGCAAGGACGTCCGCCGCCTGGTTACTTTCTCGGGCGACGTGATGAAATTCAAGCCCCTTGAACCGAGCCGACATTTTTAAGACGGCATTACGGTAAGCTGCCATCTTTGGATCTTTGGCATTGAAGTCTCCGTTTATTTGAGATATTGCGAGGTTTGAGTCCCCGCGCACCTCCAGGCGTTGAATGCCATGGATACGGCCATCCGAAGACCATGCAATAAGGCCTCGTATTCGGCTGCGTTGTTGGAGTCTGTGTATAATATTTGGAGCACATACTGGACGACATCTCCAGTGGGGGACGTTAACATGACGCCCGCTCCCAGCCCCGCCAACATTTTGGAGCCGTCAAAATACATAACCCAATTGGAATATGCGCCGTACTCTTTAGGGAGTTAGGCCTTTGTCCATTCGGCGACGAAGTCAGCCAGCACTTGGGATTTGATGGCTCGACATGGCATGTATGTTATGTCAAATGGAAGTAGCTCTATGGCCCATTTGGCGATCCGTCCCGTGGCATCGTGGTTGTTTATTATGTCATTGAGTGGGACTTCGGAAGCCACCGTGATTGAACACTCCTGGAAGTAATGTCGTAGCTTTCGGGATGCCATGAAGACTGCGTATGCTATCTTTTGGTAATGGGGTACCGGGATTTGCATGGTGTGAGGATAGTAGATACGTAGTATACTGGTTTTTGAAGTGGGAATTTGTGTCTGTCCTATTCTTGCTTGACGACGAGCACGGCGCTCACCACCTGATGTGTTGCCGATATGTATAGCAACATGGGTTCGCCAGCGTTTGGTGCGTCCAGGATTGGATTGCTTGCTAGGAGGGCCTTTATTTCCTCTAGTCTAGCAGTTGCTGCGTCTGTCCATTCGGAGTTATCGGTGCGTTGTAAGAGGCGATAGAGTGGTAGTGCCTTTTCTCCTAATCTGGAGATAAAGCGACTTAGCGCTTCCATGCAACCAGCTAGTTTTTGGACTTGTTTGAGGTCTGTTGGCGTAGCCAACTGTGACAGAGCTCGGATTTTAGCTGGATTTGCTTCTATTCCTCTATTGGAAACGATGAAGCCCATCAGTTTTCCGGCGGGGACGCCGAAGACACATTTTTCCGGGTTGAGCTTAATGTCATACGCACGGAGGTTGTCGAATGTAAGACGTAAGTCGTCTATTAGTGTTTCGACGTGCCTAGTTTTGATGACAGCATCATCGACGTAGGCTTCTACTATCTTGCCGATCTGCTTCTCCAGGCATGTTTGAATCATGCATTGGTATGTGGCGCCGGCGTTCTTGAGCCCGAAGGGCATGGTGTTGAAGCAGAACGACCCGTATGGGGTAATAAATGCTGTTGCAGCTTGATCGGATTCCTTCATTTTGATTTGATGGTATCCGGAATATGCATCGAGGAAACACAGTGAGTCATGTCCTGCGGTGGCGTCAATGATTTGATCAATGCGGGGGAGGGGGAAGGGATCCTTAGGGCAAGCCTTGTTGAGGTCTTTGAAATCGACACACAGGCGCCAAGATTTGTCCTTCTTTGGTACCATCACCAGGTTTGCCAGCCAGTCCGAATGTTTTATTTCTCTAATGAATCCGGCCTCGATAAGCTTGGCCAGCTCCTCTCCCATGGCTTGTCGCTTGGGTTCGGAAAAGCGCCGCAGTGTTTGCTTGACCGGTTTAAATCCCTTTAATATATTGAGACTATGTTCGGCCAGCTTGCGTGGGATCCCTGGCATATCTGAAGGGTGCCAGGCAAATATGTCCCAGTTTTCACGCAGGAATTCTCGTAGTGTGGCGTCAACTGTTGGGTTCAGTTGTGCTCCGATAGATGTCGTCTTCTTGGGTTCCATTGGGTGGACCTAGAATTTGACTATTTCTTCTGCTGGTTTGAAGGAGGTGGATTTGGGGCGTTTGTCGAGGATCACATCGTCCCTGTCCATCGTGGAGCGTAGTGCGGTTAATTCTTCAGCCGCGAGGGCTTCGGATAGCGCCCCAAGGGCCAGGGATGCAGTTTTGTTTTCAGCGCGGAGTGCTATGTCCGGATCACTGACGAGAGTGATTGTAACGTTTGGTCCGGGCATTTTGAGCTTCATATACCCGTAATGAGTATAGCTTGGAAGCGTGTAAAAGCATCCCGCCCCAACAGGGCGTGGTATCTGCTGCTGAAAGGGGCCACTTGGAAGGTGATTTCTTCGGACCGATAGTTCTCCTGCGTGCCAAATACCACGTAAAGTGTGATTTTGCCCGCGCACCGCGCCTCCCGACTGGGAATGATTCCTCGGAAGGTTGTGGTACTTTGCTTGATGCGGCTCCTGTCTATTTCCATTTGTGGAGTGTGTCCTCATAAATGAGGTTTAGTCCGCTGTCGCCGTCCATGAGGACCTTAGTAATTCGAAACCCGTCCACGATAGGACTGAGGACTAATGCGGCTAGCACTCGGGCTGTCCTGTACCTCGGCTCGTCACCGGCATTAAATGTTATAGCCGTGTCGTTCCAAGGGTTTATTGCAGCGACTTGGCAGACTTCGGCGAGGTCGCAAAGTGCCCTTTTGTGCTTGTTGTTTGAAGCGAATGTTTTGAAGACCGTCAATACTCTTGTGTCGTCATTTTCTGGAGGGTGTTGCTCTGGGGTGTCCTTGATAAGGATGTCCTCACCGCTCTTGGCTACCTGCCGGAGTATCCAACATGCTCTAAGGCTGTGGGTTGCCACGGTATCTTGTGTCGTGTGTATTTGCATGGGCCGTCGAGCCATCCCTCCAGAACGGTGTCGTGCCGCGTAATGGGTTTATGTTTCTTGACTGTTGGACTAGGCGTGCCACGGGGGTGCGCCCTCTTCGCCTGTAGGAGGAGTTGAGTTGGAGCGACGATTCCCCGCAAGCTGCCTGAGTTTTCCAGGCGCTTTCCATCGCGCTGTACTTCTGTATGATAGTTGCTAAGTCAGCGAACTTCAGTATGCGGCGGCGATTGATGGCGTTGAGGATTCCTTCATCCGTGCAGTTGCTACAGAACATTGATATCGCGTCCTCGTCGTGGCAATCTTTTACCTTGTTTTTTACAAGGAGGAATCTAGCCCAGAAGAGGCGGACCGTTTCCTAAGACTGCTGTTTTATGCTCATGAGAGCGTCTATGTCCGGGTGGGTGGGTGGAATTAAATCCGAACCCCGACCTGGCCGATTATCCGAAGTCTGAAGACCTTCCAGACTCAACAGTCTGGGCTCTGGAGTATCTTCTGATTGTTTAGGACTGCCGTCCGATTCTATGTTCGGAGGGCTGGTCGCATCCTTTCACTGGTGAGTATCCGGTTCTTCCTGATCGGTGATCCGAACATAGTTCGTCTTTGATATAGAAGAAGACTTGCCATCCTGCTCCTCGACTACCGCTATCTGGTGGGTGACCGGTGGAGTTTTGATTTCTCCTTGATCGGTTTTAGGCCCGATCCGATCGTAATCTGTGGCGATTCCCAAAGCGGCGATACGATCTAGGAGCTCGTTTAAGGACGAAAACTCTGCCGGATCCATCTGTTTGGAGTGTTCGGAGTTGATGCGAAGGGGGTTTTCGATGGCCCGAGAGGCCATCGTCGGCTCAACGGCCGAACGGGCGATCATGGTAAAGTCGCCCTGCCGGAGGGTTTGGCCTGGGGCCAGGACTCCCCCGGTGGTGATGTTGTCTTTAAGGACAAGGCGAGCCATCGAACCTTTCGTCGACGTCACAGCGCAACTCTCAATGAAAGCACCAATGTTGGTGTCAAAACCGGCGGATCTCGGGTAGGGGGTCCCGAACTGTGCGTCTAGGATCGATGGTTACAGGAGACGGGGGACACGATGTTTACCCAGGTTCGGGCCCTCTCTATGGAGGTAATACCCTACTTCCTGCTTGATTGATCTTGATGAATATGAGTGTTACAAGAGTTGATATACCATGAGATCGTAATGGCTAAACCCTAGAAGTCTAGCCTATATGACTATGGTAATGAGTATATCCTTTTCGGACTACCCCCTACGGTTTATATAGACACCGGGGGGATCTAGGGTTACATAAAGTCGATTACATAGGAAGGAATCTTCATAGTTGATCGCCAAGCTTGCCTTCCACGCCAAGGAGAATCCTATCCGAACACGAGTACAGTCTTCGGCCTTCATGTCTTCACAGCCCATCAGTCGGCCCATGGATAACAAGCCGGACGCCTGAGGACCCCTTGGTCCAGGACTCCCTCAACCGCTACGACATGACCGAGGTGGATTATGGTGGAGGGGGGCACCGCACACGGCTAAGAGATCAATGATCAACTTGTGTCTATGGGGTGCCCCCTTCCCCTGTATATAAAGGAGTGGAGGAGGGGGAGGAGGCCGGCCTCCTAGGCGCGCCCCAAGGGGAGTCCTACTCCCACCGGGAGTAGGACTCCAACCCTTCCAAGAGTAGGAGTAGGAGGGAAGGAAGGAGGAGAGAGGGGGAAGGAAAAAGGGGGGCGTCGCCCCCCCCCCTTCCTTGTCCAATTCGGACTAGAGGGGGAGGGGGCGCGGCCTGCCCTGGCCGCCCCTCCTCTTCTCCACTAAGGCCCATGAGGCCCATTACACTCCCCGGGGGGTTCCGGTAACCCCCCAGTACTCCGGTATTTGTCCGAACTTACCCGGAACCCTTCCGAAGTTGAAACATAGTCATCCAATATATCGATCTTTATGTCTCGACCATTTCGAGACTCCTCGTCATGTCCGTGATCATATCCGGGACTCTGAACTACCTTCGGTTCATCAAAACACATAAACTCATATTACCGATCGTCACCGAACGTTAAGCGTGCGGACCCTACGGGTTCGAGAACTATGTAGACATGACCGAGACACGTCTCCGGTCAATAACCAATAGCAGAACCTGGATGCTCATATTGGTTCCTACGTATTCTACGAAGATCTTTATCGGTCAAACCGCATAACAACATACGTTGTTCCCTTTGTCATTGGTATGTTACTTTCCCGAGATTCGATTGTCGGTATCTCAATACCTAGTTCAATCTCGTTACCGGCAAGTCTCTTTACTCGTTCCGTAATACATCATCCCGCAATTAACTCATTAGTTACATTGCTTGCAAGGCTTATAGTGATGTGCATTACCGAGAGGGCCCAGAGATACATCTTCGACAATCGGAGTGACAAATCCTAATCTTGATCTATGCCAACTCAACAAGTACCATCGGAGACACCTGTAGAGCACCTTTATAATCACCCAGTTACGTTGTGACGTTTGGTAGCACACAAAGTGTTCCTCTGGTATTCGGGAGTTGCATAATCTCATAGTCATAGAAACATGTATAAGTCATGAAGAAAGCAATAGCAATATACTAAACGATCAAATGCTAAGCTAACGGAATGGGTCAAGTCAATCACATCATTCTCTAATGATGTGATCCTGTTAATCAAATGACAACTCACGTGTATGGCTACAAAACTTAACCATCTTTGATTCAACGAGCTAGTCAAGTAGAGGCATACTAGTGACACTTTGTTTGTCTATGTATTCACACATGTACTAAGTTTCCGGTTAATACAATTCTAGCATGAATAATAAACATTTATCATGATATAAGGAAATATAAATAACAACTTTATTATTGCCTCTTGGGCATATTTCCTTCAGTATGTACAAAGCAGCAGTCAGTGAAGACATACCGATACATGTATGGAGCCAATTACATGTTGTTCGTATGAGTTCAGACAAGAGAACACCCTAGACATACTAGGCAGCACATATGCTCGCGATGGAGGGACACAACAACGAGACATAGCAAAGGCTACATCAACGTCGAGGAAAACCTCTGGACCGAGGGATTTGCAAGTGACGACGTAGGTGCCCTCGACAAGAGGATCCTGCGGTCAGTGAACATTGTGAAGCAGATCTTGGCCATCAATTCGAGAAAGGCATAACACAAATCTCCGGGTGGATGTGATCACGAGATCCTGATGTTAGATTTAGGAAAATTATTTAACCCGAATAGAAGAGAGGTTAGAGTCCCAGAGTATGGACAAGGAGTAAAAGATCCTAATACCACCCAATGGCGACGTGGGCCCGTAAGCCACACAGCCATGTTAGTAAAACCGTTTTTCAAATACTAGACTCAACTTCGGCCAAGGAGTTGGAAAGGGGGTTCCTACAGGCAGTCGGCTCTGATACCAACTTATGACGCCCCCGACTCGACTGTACACTAATCATACACACAAACGTGTACGATTAAGATTAGGGACTCATGGGAAGATATCACAACACAACTCTAAACACAAATGAAAGTCATACAAGCTTCATATTACAAGCCAGGGGCCTCGAGGGCTCGAATACATAGCTCGATACATAAGCGAGTCAGCGGAAGCAACAATATTTGAGTACAGACATAAGTTAAACAAGTTTTGCCTTAAGAAGGCTAGCACAAACATCAACGATCGAAGAGGCAAGACCTCCTGCCTGGGACCTCCTAACTACTCCTGGTCGTCGGCGGTCTCCACGTAGTAGCATCCGTCGGCGATGGCATCTGGCTCAAAGGATCCACCATCTGGTTGCATCAACCGAAAAGAAGAAGGAAGGGGGAAAAGGGGGTAGCAAAGCAACCGTGAGTACTCATCCAAAGTACTCACAAGCATCAGATCTATACTAAGTATGCATTGGTATCATTTTGGGGTTATGCTTTAGAGACGACTGCATTCATATTAAATAGGGTACCATCTAAATCCATTGAGACGACACCATATGAACTGTGGTTTGGCAAGAAACCCAAGTTGTCGTTTCTTAAAATTTGGGGCTTATGTGAAAAAGCTTCAACCTAATAAGCTCGAACCCAAATCGGAGAAATGTGTCTTCATAGGATACCCAAAGGAGACTGTTGGGTACACCTTCTATCACAGATCCGAAGGCAAGATATTCGTTGCTAAGAATGGATCCTTTCTAGAGAAGGAGTTTCTCTCGAAAGAAGTGAGTGGGAGGAAAGTAGAACTTGATGAGGTAATTGTACCTTCTCCCGAGTTGGAAAGTAGTTCATCACAGAAATCAGTTCTAGTGATTCCTACACCAATTAGTGAGGAAGCTAATGATGATGATCATGAAACTTCAGATCAAGTTACTACCGAACCTCGTAGGTCCACCAGAGTACGATCCGCACCAGAGTGGTACGGTAATCCTATCCTAGAGGTCATGTTACTTGACCATGACGAACCTACGAACTATGAACTATGAGGAAGCGATGATGAGCCCAGATTCCGCGAAATGGCTTGAGGCCATGAAATCTGAGATGGGATCCATGTATGAGAACAAAGTATGGACTTTGGTTGACTTGCCGGATGATCAGCAAGCCATAGAGAATAAATGGATCTTCAAGAAGAAGACTGACGCTGACGGTAATGTTACTGTCTACAAAGCTCGACTTGTTGCGAAAGGTTTTCGACAAGTTCAAGGAGTTGACTACGATGAGACATTCTCACCCGTAGCGATGCTAAAGTCTGTCCGAATCATGTTAGCAATTGCCGCATTTTATGATTATGAAATTTGGCAAATGGATGTCAAAACTGCATTCCTTAATGGATATCTTAAAGAAGAGTTGTATATGATGCAACCAGAAGGTTTTGTCGATCCAAAAGGTGCTAACAAAGTGTGCAAGCTCCAACGATCCATGTATGGACTGGTGCAAGCATCTCGGAGTTGGAATATACGCTTTGATAGTGTGATCAAAGCATATGGTTTTATACAGACTTTTGGAGAAGCCTGTACTTACAAGAAAGTGAATGGGAGCTCTGTAGCATTTCTAATATTATATGTGGATGACATATTGTTGATTGGAAATAATACAGAATTTCTGGATAGCATAAAAGGATACTTGAATAAGAATTTTTCAATCAAAGACCTCGGTGAAGCTGCTTATATATTGGGCATCAAGATCTATAGAGATAGATCAAGACACTTAATTGGACTTTCACAAATCACATACCTTGATAAAGTTTTGAAGAAGTTCAAAATGGATCAGTCAAAGAAAGGGTTCTTGCCTGTGTTACAAGGTGTGAAGTTGAGTCCCGACCACTGCAGAAGATAGAGAAAAAAATGAAAGTCATTCCCTATGCCTCAGCCATAGGTTATGTCATGTATGCAATGCTGTGTACCAGACCTGATGTGTGCCTTGCTATAAGTTTAGCAGGGAGGTACAAAAGTAATCCAGGAGTGGATCACTGGACAGCGGTCAAGAACATCCTGAAATACCTGAAAAGGACTAAGGATATGTTTCTCATTCATGAAGGTGACAAAGAGCTTGTCGTAAATGGTTACGTCGATGCAAGCTTTAACACTGATCCGGATGACTCTAAGTCACAAACCGGATACGTATTTATATTGAATGGTGGAGCTGTCAGTTGGTACAGTTCCAAGCAGAGAGTTGTGGTGGGATCTACGTGTGAAGCGGAGTACATAGCTGCTTCGGAAGCAGCAAATGAAGGAGTCTGGATGAAGGAGTTCATATCCGATCTAGGTGTAATACCTATTGCATCGGGTCCAATGAAAATCTTTTGTGACAATACTGGAGCAATAGCCTTGGCAAAGGAATCCAGATTTCACAAGAGAACCAAACACATCAAGAAACGCTTCAATTCCATCCGCGATCAAGTCAAGGAGGGAGACATAGAGATTTGCAAAATACATACGGATCTGAATGTTGCAGACCCATTAACTAAGCCTCTTCCATGAGCAAAGCATGATCATGTTTATAATGATTCTTTCACCCATGGAGTCTTGGTGCTGATCATGTTTTGCTCGTGGAAGAGGCTTAGTCAACGGGTGTGCTACATTCAGATCCGTATGTATCTTGCAAATTTCTATGTCTCCCACCTGGACTAAATCCCGGATGGAATTGAAGCGTCTTCTGATGTGCTTGGTTCTCTTGTGAAATTTGGATTCCTTTGCTAAGGCAATTGCACCAGTATTATCACAAAAGATTTTCATTGGTCCCGATGTACTAGGTATGACACCTAGATCGGATATGAACTCCTTCATCCAGACTCCTTCATTCGCTGCTTCCGAAGCAGCTATGTATTCCGCTTCACACGTAGATCCCGCCACGACACTTTGCTTGGAACTGCACCAACTGACAGCTCCACCGTGCAATGTAAATACGTATCCGGTTTGCGATTTCGAATCGTCCGGATCAGTGTCAAAGCTTGCATCAACGTAACCCCTTACGATGAGCTCTTTGTCACCTCCATATACGAGAAACATATCCTTAGTCCTTTTCCATGTACGCCAACCCAACAAATACCTTCGGAGACACCTGTAGAGCATCTTTATAATCACCCAGTTACGTTGTGACATTTGATAGCACAAAAGGTGTTCCTCCGGTATTCGGGAGTTGCACAATCCCATAGTCAGAAAAATATGTATAAGTCATGAAGAAAGCAATGGCAATAAAACTAAACGATCATTATGCTAAGCTAACGGATGGGTCTTGTCCATCACATCATTCTCTAATGATGTGATCCCATTGATCGAATGACAACACATGTCTATGGTCAGGAAACTTAACCATCTTTGATTAACGAGCTAGTCAAGTAGAGGCATACTAGGGACACTCTATTTGTCTATGTATTCACACATGTACTAAGTTTCCGGTTAATAAAATTCTAGCATGAATAATAAAACATTTATCATGATGTAGGAAAATATAAATAACAACTTTATTATTGCCTCTAGGGCATATTTCCTTCAGCCTCCCACTTGCAGTAGAGTCAATAATCCAGATTACATAGTAATGATTCTAACACCCATGGAGTCTTGGTGCTGATCATGCTTTGCTCATGGAAGAGGCTTAGTTAATGGGTCTGCAACATTCAGATCCGTATGTATTTTGCAAATCTCTATGTCTCCCTCCTTGACTTGATCGCGGATGGAATTGAAGTGTTTCTTGATGTGTTTGGTTCTCTTGTGAAATCTGGATTCCTTTGCCAAGGCTATTGCTCCAGTATTGTCACAAAAGATTTTCATTGGACCCGATGCAATAGGTATTACACCTAGATCGGATATGAACTCCTTCATCCAGACTCCTTCATTTGTTGCTTCCGAAGCAGCTATGTACTCCGCTTCACATGTAGATCCCACCACGACGCTCTGCTTGGAACTGTACCAACTGACAGCTCCACCATTCAATATAAATACGTATCCGGTTTGTGACTTAGAGTCATCCGGATCAGTGTTAAAGCTTGCATCGACGTAACCATTTACGACAAGCTCTTTGTCACCTTCATGAATGAGAAACATATCCTTAGTCCTTTTCAGGTATTTCAGGATGTTCTTGACCGCTGTCCAGTGATCCACTCCTGGATTACTTTGGTACCTCCCTGCTAAACTTATAGCTAGGGACACATCAGGTCTGGTACACAGCATTGCATACATGATAGAGCCTATGGCTGAAGCATAGGGAACATCTTTCATCTTCTCTGTATCTTCTGCAGTGGTCGGGCATTGAGTCTTACTCAATCTCACACCTTGTAGTACAGGCAAGAACCCTTTCTTTGCTTGATCCATTTTGAACTTCTTCAAAACTTTGTCAAGGTATGTGCTTTGTGAAAGTCCAATTAAGCGTCTTGATCTATCTCTATAGATCTTAATGCCTAATATATATGCAGCTTCACCGAGGTCTTTCATTGAAAAACTCTTATTCAAGTATCCCTTTATGCTATCCAGAAATTCTATATCATTTCCAACCAGTAATATGTCATCCACATATAATATCAGAAATGCTATCGAGCTCCCACTCACTTTCTTGTAAATACAGGCTTCTCCAAAAGTCTGTATAAAACCAAATGCTTTAATCACACTATCAAAGCGTTTATTCCAACTCCGAGAGGCTTGCACCAGTCCATAAATGGATCGCTGGAGCTTGCACACTTTGTTAGCTCCCTTTGGATCGACAAAACCTTCCGGTTGCATCATATACAACTCTTCTTCCAGAAATCCATTCAGGAACGCAGTTTTGACATCCATTTGCCAAATTTCATAATCATAAAATGCGGCAATTGCTAACATGATTCAGACAGACTTAAGCATCGCTACGGGTGAGAAGGTCTCATCGTAGTCAATCCCTTGAACTTGTCGAAAACCTTTCGCAACAAGTCGAGCTTTATAGACAGTAACATTACCATCAGCGTCAGTCTTCTTCTTGAAGATCCATTTATTTTTAATGGCTTGCCGACCATCGGGCAAGTCAACCAAAGTCCATACTTTGTTCTCATACATGGATCCCATCTCGGATTTCATGGCTTCAAGCCATTTTGCAGAATCTGGGCTCACCATCGCTTCTTCATAGTTCGTAGGTTCGCCATGGTCTAGTAACATGACCTCCAGAACAGGATTACCGTACCACTCTGGTGTGGTTCTTGATCTAGTTGACTTACGAAGTTCAGTAATAACTTGATCTGAAGTTTCATGATCATTATCATTAACTTCCTCACTACTTGGTGTAGGTGTCGCAGAAACTGATTTCTGTGATGCTCTACTTTCCAATAAGGGAGCAGGTACAGTTACCTCATCAAGTTCTACTTTCCTCCCACTCACATCTTTCGAGAGAAACTCCTTCTCTAGAAAGGATCCATTCCTAGCAACGAATATCTTGCCTTCGGATCTGTGATAGAAGGTATACCCAGCAGTCTCTTTTGGGTATCCTATGAAGACACATTTCTCCGATTTGGGTTCGAGCTTATCAGGTTGAAGTTTCTTCACATAAGCATCGCAACCCCAAACTTTAAGATACGACAACTTTGGTTTCTTGCCAAACCATAGTTCATAAGGCGTCGTCTCAACGGATTTCGATGGTGTCCTATTTAGAGTGAATGCAGCCGTCTCTAAAGCATAACCCCAAAACGATAGCGGTAAATCAGTAAGAGACATCATAGATCGCACCATATCTAATAAAGTACGATTACGACGTTCGGACACACCATTACGCTGTGGTGTTCCGGGTGGCGTGAGTTGCGAAACTATTCCGCATTGTTTCAAATGTAGACCAAACTCGTAACTCAAATATTCTCCTCCACGATCAGATCGTAGGAATTTTATTTTCTTGTTACGATGATTTTCAACTTCACTCTGAAATTCTTTGAACTTTTCAAATGTTTCAGACTTATATTTCATTAAGTAGATATACCCATATCTGCTCAAATCATCTGTGAAGGTGAGAAAATAACGATATCCGCCACGAGCCTCAATATTCATCGGACCACATACATCTGTATGTATGATTTCCAACAAATCTGTTGCTCTCTCCATAGTTCCGGAGAACGGTGTTTTGGTCATCTTGCCCATAAGGCACGGTTCGCAAGTACCAAGTGATTCAAAATCAAGTGATTCCAAAATTCCATCAGTATGGAGTTTCTTCATGCGCTTTACACCGATATGACCCAAACGGCAGTACCACAAATAAGTTGCACTGTCATTATTAACTCTGCATCTTTTGGCTTCAACATTATGAATATGTGTATCACTACTATCGAGATTCATTAAAAATAGACCACTCTTCAAGGGTGCATGACCATAAAAGATATTATTCATATAAATAGAACAACCATTATTCTCTGATTTAAATGAATAACTGTCTCGCATTAAACAAGATCCAGATATAATGTTCATGCTCAACGCTGGCACCAAATAACAATTATTTAGGTCTAAAACTAATCCCGAAGGTAGATGTAGAGGTAGCGTGCCGACGGCGATCACATCGACTTTGGAACCATTTCCCACGCGCATCGTCACCTCATCCTTAGCCAATCTTCGCTTAATCCGTAGCCCCTGTTTCGAGTTGCAAATATTAGCAACAGAACCAGTATCAAATACCCAGGTGCTACTGCGAGTATTAGTAAGGTACACATCAATAACATGTATATCACATATACCTTTGTTAACCTTGCCATCCTTCTTATCCGCCAAATACTTGGGGCAGTTCCGCTTCCAGTGACCAGTCTGCTTACAGTAGAAGCACTCAGTTTCAGGCTTAGGTCCAGAATTGGGTTTCTTCTCCTGAACAGCAACATGCTTACTGTTCTTCTTGAAGTTCCCCTTCTTCTTCCCTTTGCCCTTTTTCTTGAAACTAGTGGTTTTACTGACCATCAACACTTGATGCTCCTTTTTGATTTCTACCTCCGCTGCCTTTAGCATTGCGAAGAGCTCGGGAATTGTCTTATCCATCCCTTGCATGTTATAGTTCATCACGAAGCTCTTGTAGCTTGGTGGCAGTGATTGAAGAATTCTGTCAATGACGCAATCATCCGGAAGTTCAACTCCCAGTTGAACCAAGTGATTATTATACCCAGACATTCTGAGTATATGCTCACTGACAGAACTATTCTCTTCCATCTTGCAGCTATAGAACTTATTGGAGACTTCATATCTCTCAATCCGGGCATTTGCTTGAAATATTAACTTCAACTCCTGGAACAGCTCATATGCTCCATGACGTTCAAAACGTCATTGAAGTCCCGGTTCTAAGCCGTAAAGCATGGCACATTGAACTATTGAGTAGTCATCAGCTTTGCTTTGCCAGACGTTCATAACTTCTGGCGTAGCTCTTGCAGGAGGCCTGGCACCTAGCGGTGCTTCCAGGACGTAATTCTTCTGTGCAGCAATGAGGATAATCCTCAAGTTACGGACCCAGTCCGTGTAATTGCTACCATCATCTTTCAACTTAGCTTTCTCAAGGAACGCATTAAAATTCAACGGAACAACAGCACGGGCCATTTATCTACAATTAACATAGACAAGCAAGATACTATCAGGTACTAAGTTCATGATAAATTTAAGTTCAATTAATCATATTACTTAAGAACTCCCACTTAGATAGACATCTCTCTAATCATCTAAGTGATTACGTGATCCAAAGCAACTAAATCATGTCCGATTAACACGTGAGATGGAGTAGTTTCAATGGTGAACATCACTATGTTGATCATATCTACTATATGATTCACGCTCGACCTTTCGGTCTCTGTGTTCCGAGGCCATATCTGTATATGCTAGGCTCGTCAAGTTTAACCTGAGTATTCCGCGTGTGCAACTGTTTTGCACCCGTTGTATTTGAACGTAGAGCCTATCACACCCGATTAACACGTGGTGTCTCAGCACGAAGAACTTTCGCAACGGTGCATACTCAGGGAGAACACTTTTGTCTTGAAATTTTAGTGAGAGATCATCTTATAATGCTACCGTCAATCAAAGCAAGATAAGATGCATAAAGGATTAACATCACATGCAATCAATATAAGTGATATGATATGGCCATCATCATCTTGTGCTTGTGATCTCCATCTCCGAAGCACCGTGCTCGTGATCTCCATCTCCGAAGCACCGTCATGATCACCACCGTCACCGGCTCAACACCTTGATCTCCATCGTAGTATCGTTGTCGTCTTGCCAACTTATTGCTTTTACGACTATCGCTACCGCTTAGTGATAAAGTAAAACTATTACATGGCGATTGCATCTCATACAATAAAGCGACAACCATATGGCTCCTGCCAGTTGCCGATAACTCGGTTACAAAACATGATCATCTCATACAACACATTATATCACATCATGTCTTGACCATATCACATCACAACATGCCCTGCAAAAACAAGTTAGACGTCCTCTACTTTGTTGTTGCAAGTTTTACGTGGCTGCTACGGGCTTAGCAAGAACCGTTCTTACCTACACATCAAAACCACAACGATAGTTTGTCAAGTTGGTGCTGTTTTAACCTTCGCAAGGACCGGGCGTAGCCACACTCGGTTCAACTAAAGTGAGAGAGACAGACACCCGCCGGTCACCTTTAAGCAACGAGTGCTCACAACGGTGAAACCAGTCTCGCGTAAGCGTACGCGTAATGTCGGTCCGGGCCGCTTCATCTCACAATACCGCTGAACCAAAGTATGACATGCTGGTAAGCAGTATGACTTATATCTCCCACAACTCACTTGTGTTCTACTCGTGCATAGCATCAACGCATAAAACCAGGCTCGGATTTCAAAAAATTTCCTACGCACACGCAAGATCATGGTGATGCATAGCAACGAGAGGGGAGAGTGTTGTCCACGTACCCTCGTAGACCGACAGCGGAAGCGTTATCACAACGCGGTTGATGTAGTCGTACGTCTTCACGATCCGACCGATCAAGTACCGAACGGACGGCACCTCCGAAGTTCTACACACGTTCAGCTCGATGACGTCCCTCGAACTCCGATCCAGCCGAGTGTTGAGGGAGAGTTTCGTCAGCACGACGGCGTGGTGACGATGATGATGTTCCACCGACGCAGGGCTTCGCCTAAGCTCCGCGACGGTATTATCGAGGTGTAATCTGGTGGAGGGGGGCACCGCACACGGCTAAAATATCGTATATCAAGTGTGTTCTTAGGTGCCCCTGCCCCCGTATATAAAGGAGCAAGGGGGAGGCCGGCTGCCCTAGGCGCGCCAAGGAGAGAGGGGGAGTCCTCCTCCTAGTAGGAGTAGGACTCCCCTTTCCTAGTCCTACTAGGAAAGAAGGGGGGAAGGAAAGAGAGGGAGAGGGAGAGGGAAAGGGGGCTGCGCCCCCCTCTCCTAGTCCAACTAGGATTCCCCTTGGGAGGGGGCGCGCCACCTCCTGGCTGCTGCCCTCTCTCTCCCCTCAAGGCCCACCGAGGCCCAATACTTCCTCGGGGGGGTTCCGGTAACCCTCCGGCACTCCGGTTTAATCCGAAACTTCTCCGGAACACTTCCGGTATCCGAATATAGTCGTCCAATACATCAATCTTTACGTCTCGACCATTTCGAGACTCCTCGTCATGTCCGTGATCACATCCAGGACTCCGAACAACCTTCGGTACATCAAAACATATAAACTCATAATATAACTGTCATCGTAACTTTAAGCGTGCGGACCCTTTGGGTTTGAGAACTATGTAGACATGACCGAGACACCTCTCCGGTCAATAATCAATAGCGGGACCTGGATGCCCATATTGGCTCCCACATATTCTACGAAGATCTTTATCGGTCAGACCGCATAACAACATACGTTGTTCCCTTTGTCATCTGTATGTTACTTGCCCGAGATTCGATCGTCGGTATCTCGATACCTAGTTCAATCTCGTTACCGACAAGTCTCTTTACTCGTTCCGTAATACATCATCCCGCAACTAACTCATTAGTCACAATGCTTGCAAGGCTTATAGTGATGTGCATTACCGAGTGGGCCCAGAGATACCTCTCCGACAATCGGAGTGACAAATCCTAATCTCGAAATACGCCAACCCAACAAGTACCTTTGGAGACACCTGTAGAGCACCTTTATAATCACCCAGTTATGTTGTGACGTTTGGTAGCACACAAAGTGTTCCTCCGGTAAACGGGAGTTGCATAATCTCATAGTCATAGGAACATGTATAAGTCATGAAGAAAGCAATAGCAACATACTAAACGATCGGGTGCTAAGCTAACGTAATGGGTCATGTCAATCATGTCATTCTCCTAATGAGGTGATCCCGTTAATCAAATGACAACTCATGTCTATGGCTAGGAAACATAACCATCTTTGATTAACGAGCTAGTCAAGTAGAGGCATACTAGTGACACTCTGTTTGTCTATGTATTCACACATGTATTATGTTTCCGGTTAATACAATTCTAGCATGAATAATAAACATTTATCATGATATAAGGAAATATATAATACTTTATTATTGCCTCTAGGGCATATTTCCTTCACAACTAGCATCCGGCAGTATCATCTCCCCAACTAGCTGTTGTGGGTTGGGTATTTTGCTCATGATCGGCCTCATATTATGTACTCGTGGGAGCCAGTTATGATGCCATATTTGCGTTGTCTGCGCATCCCCAATCCGACGTATAAGGCCTTGCGAAAGTGTGTCTCTCCCCTCAAGTATGGCTCTCCATACCTGGGATGGAGAAGACCCAAGCTCTGCATGAAGGAATTCTCCCGTAGGAAAATATTTGGCCTTTAGAATCCTTGCGCTTAGGGTGTTTGGATCCATCAAAATGTGCCATGCTTGTCTCGCTAGTAGAGCCAGATTGAACAGTTCAATATCATGAAAGCCTAGGCCTCCACACTGCTTAGGCCTGGTCATAGTACTCCAAGATACCCAGTTCGGCTTCCTCTTTCCATCCTTGCTGCCCCACCAAAATTTCCTTATAAGCGACTTCAGATGTTCACAAAGGCCACGAGGAAGCTTAAAACATGACATTGAGTATACCGGAACAACATGTGCCACTGATTTGATTAGGACTTCTTTCCCTCCCACAGATAGTATTTTTTTTCAAGCCAACCCTTGACTTTATTCCATAACCTATCCTTCAGAAACTTAAAGGCACCATTTTTGTTGTTGCCAACATCAGATGGCATCCCCAAGTACCTCTCTAATAGGGACTCATTTGTGATATTGAGTGCTTCTTTCACTTCGGTTCTGAGGTTGTTTGGACACCCCTTGCTAAAGAAAACCGATGATTTTGAGAGGTTTACTCTCTGCCCCGAAGCATTACAATAAGAATCTAACAAGGAGGACAACTCGTTTGCTCCATCAACACTGGCCTTAACAAACAGCAGGCTATCATCTGCAAAGAGCAAGTGGCTTACCGGCGGCGCAAATGGAGCTACTTGAATACCACTGAGGTGCGATGATTCATTTGTAGTTTTTAAGAGGCACGAAAGGCCCTCCGCTGCAAGCAAGAACAGGTATGGAGAAATTGGGTCCCCATGTCCGATCCCCCTAGATGGCAAAAATTCTTCAAGTTTGCTTCCATTAAACAAGACAGAGAATTTGACTGAACTCGCCAATTTCATGATCAGAGTCACCCAAGTTGGTGTAAACCCCATCCTGAGCATAATAGCTTCCAGGCACAGTTCAAAAAATCTTCCGATTCAGCGATTAATCTTCCGATTTATCACTAACCGGGGGTTGACCGATAAGATTATGCCTTATCTTCACCGTTTATCTTTTGGACCGATTTATCGCTCTAACTAGCGATTTATCAGGAATCTACCGATAAATCAAACATATTTATAGCACTATGTGTGCAAAACTATGTTTATTTATATTTTGTGGACCTTGTTACGCAATATATACTGTTGTCCTATTTTGTTTGTTATTATATGAGGATTCAAAGGCTAGGAATCAAGGTAAAACTTCTGTCTAATATTGTTTGGGTGTTGAATATAGCATATTTTAGTGTTGGGAACCCGAGATTTGCAAAAAATATCCAATTAATAGTTGACCGATAAAATCGATTAATCATCCAATTTCTGATTAATCTCTAATCCCTAGCTGAACGAGACGATAAGATAAACAATATCCTCAACATTGTTCCACGTAGTCCCACTCGACCCTGTCATAGGCTTTCATCATGTCCAATTTAACTGCACAGAAACGGTTTCTTTGTGCCTTGTTTCTTTTCATGAAGTGCAAGCATTCATATGCCGTGATGATGTTGTCAGTGATCAACCTTCCTGGAACAAAAGCAGATTGGTCCTTGGATATAATTTCAGGCAAGATTACTTTAAGTCTATTAGACAGGACCTTTGAGGAAGTCTTGTAAAGAACGTTACAGAGACTTATAGGCCAGAATTGCGTAAGCTGAGTGGGATCTTTTACCTTCGGGATTAGAACTAGAATAGTTTCATTGATTACCTCCGGGCTCTCCTCACCATGGAGAATGCGAAGTACCACCTCGGTCACCTCGGTGCCACATAAAGCCCAATGCCTTTGAAAGAAGTGAGCCGGATATCCGTCAGGGCCCGGAGCCTTTGTTGGGTACATTTGGAACAAGGCCGTTTTTACCTCCTCTGATGTGTACGGAGCTAGCAGGTTTGCATTCATCTCATTTGTTACCTTAGATGGAACAACAGCCAAAACTTCATTCATACCCGACGTCCCCTCGGAGGTGAAAAGATTATTGTAAAAGGAGCTCGCTAAATTGGCTATCTCGGACACATCTTGCGTCATCGAGCCATCTTCCCGCTGGAGGTTTTTTATTTGATTCTTCCTACGCCGCATGCTAGCTTGACGTTGGAAATACTTCGTGTTTTTGTCTCCATCGGTAAGCCAATCCACCCAGGATCTTTGTCGAAGCAGAATCTCTTCCATGTGATAGAGCTCAACGAGGCGGTCCGCGGTTTTGACCTCTGCATGTGATGGCAAGATTCTCTGAGGGTCATTCTGGAAATTGGCTAGGTCTCTCTTCAGTTTTTTAATCTCTTTTGACACCTGCCCAATCATTGCCCCACTCCATTGGGTCAGGGAGACAGACAAGTTAGTAAGTTTTTTATTCAAGCCCGCAACTGTGTTCGCTCCCGGCTCCTGCGTCCACAAGTTGTCCAGAGCAGCCTTATAATCTGCATGTTTCTCCCAATAGAGCTCATACCGGAAGATCTTCCGTCCTTCTTTCGCAATCGACCGGGGTTCTAACTGTAATCGAATGGGGCAGTGATCCGAGGAAGCTGCGTTTTCGTGAAACAACGTAGCATGAGGAAACATTGCAGTCCAGTCGTTGTTCACCATTGCATGGTCTAGACGCACGCGACAATAGGTGCCCCCAGCCGTTTTCTTTTCAAAAGTCCAAGGTCTGCCTTGATATCCCAGGTCCTCTAGGGCACAAACATGCATCCATAGCATCTCGAAATCCAGCGATCTGTGCAGCGCGTCTCTGTCCCGCTCCAACATGTTGATGAGCATTTAGGACTTCGTTGAAGTCCCCCAAGCATAGCCATGGCAGTGGGCTAGCCGAGACCAACGATTTTAGCATATCCCATGTTTTATACCGCTCGCCGACCTGAGCTTCTCCATAAACACAGGTGAGGCACCTGTCCGTGCTGTTAGGGGAGCTAACAGTGGCATCTATATGGTACTCTGAATAACCAAAAACATTGATCTTTATTCCATCATTCCAAAAAAGGCCGAGTCGACCGCTACGGCCAGAACTACCAACAACATAAGAATGAGTAAAACCTAAAGTATCAGCAAGATTTTTGACTCGTGTTTTTGAAATCTGTCTCTCAACTACGCACAACACGGCCGGGACAAATTGCTTCGCTAGATCGCGAAGCTCTCGAATTGTCGCGGCTTTGCCCGCACCGTGATAATTCCAACATAGGAGATTCATTGTGCCCGGCGATCCTCCTCGCGGGAGGTCGCCGATTTTGCATCATTTGTTTTTTCTGAAGCACAACTCTTCTTCAGACTGTTCCTGTCTTGGTTCGCACAGAGCCTTTTCTGTTCCTACTTGGCTGAGGGACTCGCCGGCACCACTGCAGGTGGCAGTGCTAGAACGTTGTTAGAGGCAGATGGGAGAGTTTGCAAGTTGTTCCCACTCAGGTCATCTAGCAAGCGCTTTCTGTTCCTGTCTGCATCCTTCATCACGGCGTCGACATCACCATCTATCTCTTGCTCTGAGTAGTCTTGCCCCGTGCTAGCTGGGTCCATGCCACGTCCTCCATGGCCACCACGACGACCTCCACGTCGTCCCCTGCTCCGGCCAGCTCCAGGGCCAGCTCCAACACGCATATTCCATGTGGCCCTCAGGTCCTTGTAGTATAGGGCTGAAGGGTGGTGGATCCCGTCTCCATGCTCCTTGAAGACATGCCCAAGGTGACCACATACAGCACACCAGTCCGGAAGGCGTTCATATTTCACACGGTAAATCTTTCGCTTGCCATCGCGGATCATGGACACCGCATTCTTGAGAGGCTTGTGAACATTAATCCTGACCCAAACACGGTAGAAGTTACCCGCAAAATCTTGAGTCATTGTTTCAGTAAACAGAACCTCCCCAACTTTCGCTGCTAGAGGCCCAACCAGATGAGCATACAGATCTGGGACATCATGGATCTGAATCCATATGTTGAGATTATCAAGATTCACCTCTGTTGGTTTGGTGACACCATCATAAGGCTCGATGATCACAGCGTTTCCTCTGAAATTCCATGGTCCATCCTGCATGACGCGTTCCCAGTCTCCCAGGCAAAAGAATTGCGTAGTGTAGAGATTATCATCGAGAGGACGAAACTTGACATCATGCGCAAGATCCCATGCTGACCTCATGTTCTTGAAGAACCAGTATTGGCTGTATGGTTTAGCGATATGAACCCTAGCCACAACCATCCACCTGGCAGCCTCTGGCGGTGCCTTCTTCTCGTCGAAGACAACATCGTCGAGGTCCTCCTCTCTGAGGCCTAACTCGGCCATCATCTTCTCCACCTCTGTCGCAGCGCCTGATCCCGACGCCTCGTTGGCGTTCGATCCCATCGCCGCAGAACTCTTGAACCCTAGCCCGAGGTTGAAACAGATCGGGCTTTTATACGAACCCTAACTCTCTTGTCGCCTCCAAGTCGTAGATCAGGCTGGGAAGTGATACAGAGGTCACCCCTTAATCAGCACGAACCATCAAACAAGGAACGATCGGAGGAGGGAAGGAGAATACTCGACGGAGGCGGAAGATCGCCTCCGGGAGAAGGGAACCCTAGCTAGAGGGAAAGAACGTTAGAGCAACTCCAATGGGGCGACCCATTTCGTCCGCCCGCGTCCATTTTTCATCCGCGGGCGACCCATTCCAGGCCCAATTTTGAGCCGGATTTGCGTCGGCGCGGACACGAGACGGACGCGCGCGCTCGCCTACTCTTCTCCCCGGGCCCGCCGGTCGGTGGCAGCCACCAACATTTTCCCCCATTTCCCCGCGCGCGCCCCCGCCCCCCAACCAGCCATGGAGGACGCCATCGACCTCGACCTCGACGCCGCTGCCGGCCTCGCCTCCCTCGCCTCGTCCAGCGCCGTCGCCCCTCCGGGAAAGGCAAGCCTCGTGCCCCGCGCAGGACGCCGCCGCAACCAAGCCGAAGAAGGCGCTGACGCCCGAACAGCGGGCAAGGGAGTCGGCCAAGAGGAAGGGCCGGAGGCACGCCGCGGACGCGAGGGATGAGGCCGCCGCGCAGGCCGCCGCCGTCGCTGCCGCGCAGCAGGAGTTCACCAACGCCCGCGTCGCCGCGGCAACGAGGGAGGCACTCTACATGCTAGGAGTAAACCCTAGCCAGCACAGCGTCCTCCAAGCCGCCGTCGCCACGGCCAGCACCGGCTCGTCGGCGTTTCCTCGGATGGTGCTGCCCGACTCACCCCGCGCGTCGGCTTGCAACCCGGTCCCCGGCTTCCACGTCTACCCGCAGGCCTCCCGCCTCTCCGGGGAGTGCTCACCCGGCGTGAGCGTGGTCGCGCCTTCCACGCCCGCGCCCGCGCCCATCGACCTCAACGCCACCCCGGTGGTCGGTGGCTCGTCGTCCGGCGGCACGAGGAAACGCGCGCGACAGACGCCGGCCGGCGGGCTCCCGGACGCCCGTAACCTGTTCGAGGAAATGTCGTCCGCCGTCGACGAGGACTACATGCAAAACCTCATCTTCAAGGGTGGTGCGTCGGGCGCTGGCTACGATCCCGACGAGACACAAAGCCAGGACGGCCGCGGGGCGTTCACGCCGGCCGCTGGCTATGATCCCGAGCAGGCGGCCTTCATGCGTGATCAGGTCGGCATCGACCTGGACGGCTTCCCCCTCGACCACGAGTTCCCGGAGGACTATGGGCTAGAGGAAGAGGACGAGTGCGACATCGAAGTGGAGCCTTTGTTCGAGGACGAGCTCGCCAACCAAGCCGCCGGTCCTAAGCCGAAGCGCAAGAGCAAGCGCACGAAGGCGTACACAGCTGCCGAGGACAAGCTCCTTTGTGAGTGTTGGCGAGACATTGGACAAGACCCAAAGACGGGCGCCGAGCAAAAGCATTCGACCTTTTGGACTCGTGTGCACCGCGAGTTTCATGAGCGCAAGAAGTTTCCACCTTACCAATTTGTGAGCACGCGCGGGTGGGTCTCCATTTTCAAGCGGCGGAGGGTGATCCAACAAGAGTGCAACAAGTTTTGCGCCACCCTTGAGAGCATCAAGGCCCGCCCCGTGAGCGGCATCGGCATGCAAGACATGGTATGATAGCAAGCAAGCCGCCCTCTTTTGTGCCATCAAGATCATCCTTTTACGTCTTCATTTGCTATCACTTGCCCATATGCTTGCATCGAAACATTTTGTAGGCATTTCAAGCTTTGGAGGCTTTCAAGGTTCAACACAATGGCAAGTGCTTCAACCTTTCCCATTGCTAGAGATCGAGGCCGCCAACGCCAAGACAAAGGCGAAAGAAATGGCTCTTGCAAGCATGATGACCGGGGTGGAGATCATGAAGGTGGATCTCAACACCTTGTCGCCAAGCAAAAGGCCGTGGTTCGAGAAGATGCAGGCCGACATGCTCAAGTTCGACGACGAGTGATCTATGGCATCGAGGGCCATCTTTTTTGTATGCCGGCAGGTGTGCCGGCATGACCACGGGAGCCGCGATGGCGTGGTCGAACTCAAGTCCCACCATTTTTTGTGCTGGCATGTGTGCCGGCCGGCTGGTGAGTGCGCCAGCATGAACTGTGGTATTTTCTGAAGCCGGCATTGTATGCGGCGCTGGCATGGTGCCGGCATGAGACATGGCCGCTGGCATGATCGGCCGCAGGCCTTTTTTATTTAAAAGTTGAATGCGGACATGAAATGGCTCGGCGCGTTGGGCGCATTGCCGACCCAAATGCAAAACTGGACGGACGCCGGGCGGGCGACCAACCGAAACGGACAAAAAATGAACAAATGCGCCGTCCGTTTGGGTAGCCCCATTGGAGTTGCTCTTACAATTCTTTGTGTGCTGAAGTGAGTCAGGCCTGCACAGGCCGAAGAGTTCGGTCCATGCACCGAGCGCAGGACCGAAAACAAAAGTGCAGCGACACGCCGGCCCGTCCTATTTTACGCATTTTTCAGTTCCCGTGGACCCAGCACAGGCTCCCCGTGGACCACTCGTGTGCACCGCGCCAGTTCTCCTTCCACCCTCCTCCCCATCCTCGTCCCGGCAGCCCCGCGAGATGATAACGCCAAAACCCTAAACCCCACCGCAACCCAATCCCTTCCGGCCGCCCACCCGCCACCGCCACGTCGGCCGGTGGCCTGCCGGAGACCGACCTCCGCTGCCCCCGTCGCCTCAGCCAGCGATGCACAGGATTCTCCCCCGAGCCGCCTCCTTCCTCGACGCGGCCGCGGCCCCGGCCCGGCCGCTGCTGCCCTCCTCCCCCATGCCCGCGCTTCGCCTGGCAGGCCCGTCCCTCTCCGCTTGCTCGATGCCGAGCACCGCGCGCCTCCGCCCCCTGCCGTGGCTGCGCTGCGGCGGTGGCGGCGCGGTCGCGAGGAGGGGGCTCTGCTGCTCCGCCGAGGCGGCGAGACGCGGGGATGTTGCCGCGGGAGAGGGGGAGGAGGAGGAAGAGGGGAGGGGCTCCAGAGGAGGTGGGGGTCGTCATTCGCCAGAGAGGAGGCAGAGAGGCCGGGGCGATGCGGCGACGGGGAGCGGGGAGCTGCTCGCCATTCCTGGGGTCGGGCCGCGGAACCAGAGGAAGCTCGTTGAGAAGGGATTCGATGGCGTTGCGCCGCTCAAGCAGCTCTACCGGGATAAGGTGCGTGCGTGGGTGGGCTGTTCTGGATTGTTCGTACTGTTTGTCTTGGTTTTATTGTACTCCCTCTGTAATAAAGTATTATAAGAGCGTTTAGATCACTACTTTAGTTTGCAAAGTATGTAAGCAACACATATGCTTGGAGTCTTCACCGGTTCCTTTGAATTGCCAGAGTTGACATGGTCACATGGAAAATACATTTCTGTTGACATATGTTGCCTGAGAAAATATCGGCACATACCACCACTTATTGTTAGCTCAAGCAACTGATATGTTTAGACCTGCATTCTGGCATACTACAGTTGGTGTACTGTGATTGCAAGCAATTTAGTCCGTCCTTGATGACCAACTCGGCATTAGAATTCTGGTGGTCACTCCTCAGTTTTAGTAATCGAGACAGCACTGCTAAATGCACATTGGCTCCAAAATCTACAGCAGCAACGATTTAGTCCTGAAGTTTATGCCTAGACCTACGCTGCACTCACAAACTTCAGATATGCCGTCAAATTCGTATCGATTGTAGCATCACATAAAATAGATTAATTTGATTCCCACTATGTTATCATTGGAGGCTTGGAGCATCATCACTGTCAAATTCTTAAGTTTGAAGGGAAAAAGAACAATTACCTTTGTCTGTTATCTTCTGAGTTTGCTTTATTCTCTTTAGTTGTTTGTCACAATCCTGTCACATGAATCTGATGGTGATTTCCTCACTTAAAATTCTGCCGGTTCAATCTAACCTCAACGCACCTAGAGCTAACACTTCCTAAGTTTTGCAGTTCTTTGGCAAGTCTGATGTGAAGATGGTTGAGTTCTTGCAAAGTTCAGTTGGCATCATACACAAGAACCATGCTGAGAGTATAACTTTGTTCATTAAAGAGAGCGTTGATGAGGAGGTGAAAGACACTGACACATCTAAGCCTTGCAGAAGAAAGAGGCTCACCTTTTGTGTTGAAGGGAATATCAGTGTCGGGAAATCTACATTCCTTCAAAGAATTGCCAACGAGACTATCGAACTACGTGACCTTGTGGAAATAGTACCTGAACCTGTTGCAAAGTGGCAGGATATTGGGCCTGATCACTTTAACATACTTGATGCTTTCTATGCTGAACCACAGAGGTATGCTTACACTTTCCAGAATTACGTCTTTGTGACAAGGGTGATGCAAGAGAGGGAGTCTTCAAGTGGAATAAAGCCTCTCCGGCTGATGGAAAGAAGTGTTTTCAGTGATAGAATGGTAGGTCATATCTTTGCCGAAAACACTAGGTTTTCACTTTTGATCTATCCCACTGTAAACATCTTTTCCTATTTAATGAGTGAACTCATGTTGATTTTCAGGTTTTTGTCCGTGCTGTTCATGAAGCTAAGTGGATGAACGAGATGGAAATCAGCATTTACGATTCCTGGTTCGACCCAGTTGTGTCATCTCTCCCGGGTCTTGTCCCTGATGGTTTTATTTATCTAAGAGCTAGCCCTGACACCTGCCACAAAAGAATGATGGTTCGGAAAAGGTCAGAGGAGGGTGGTGTCAGTCTTGATTACCTTCAAGGTTTGCATGAGAAACATGAAAGCTGGCTACTTCCGTCCAAAGGACAAGGTTCTGGTTTGTTGTCAGTCAGTCAGCTTCCAATTCATATGGAGGGCTCACTACATCCAGAAATACGAGATCGAGTGTTCTTCCTGGAAGGAGATCATATGCATTCTAGTATCCAGAAGGTAACTTTCTCCTACCTTTATTTGCTCAAGTGTGATCTGTAAGGAGTTATTTGGTCACATATTGATGCTTATTCCGAATTAGGTTCCTGCTCTGATCCTGGACTGTGAAAATGACATTGATTTTAACAAGGACATTGAAGCTAAACGACAGTAAGTGATCAGAACCTTTATATTCCTGAAAGCATTGTTTCAGTTTTCTATTTATATTCTTTTATTGTTAAGCAGGCATTAGTTAAGAATATGATATTCTTTGAGCGGAAAGCATTGAAATTAGCGTATTGATCTACATGTTCCAAAATTGAACTCACTAATGTTGCTGGAATTGTTGCCAACTGAATCCAAATAGGAAAGGTTAAGCTGTGATGTGTAAACTGACCCAAAATTAAAATATTCAGTAATTTCTATGTGCTTTTTTACATCTTCAGTTTACTGTTTGTTTTTTACCTATGTGACACTAGTTCTGTACTGTATATCATGCCTGCTACATTGTTACAAGTGAATTATCTGAAGTCTAGGTCTGGTTAGATATGAACAGACAACACATATACTTGTAAACAATCTGGATGGCTTATAGGTGGTTCTTTGCATATAACTTTGTAATTCCTGTGAAATGCTTTTGAGACCAAGTCCAGCCTTGCTAGGTCTGTATTTATACACTTTGACACTTGTAAGAAAAAATCGTCACCCGTTCAATTTGTTATCCTTGTATCCAGGGTGATGGTATTTGTTATTTTGTCTCTTGAATTATTTATGTATTAATTCCTGATATACTCCTATTGACAGTAGCATGTATTTGTGGAGATTTGATAAAATGCCACGTCTTAGTTTGGCCTTTATAAAATGCCACGCCAGGACCCGCCTGTCAGTGACACATGGCATGCCATTTAATCAAAGAACAAACTAAGACTGGCATTTTATCGAATTTCCTCGTAATGATAGTTTCCAGCAACCTGCATTGTTATTTTAATAATGTATCACCAAAGTCCTGAACACCCCATGTGCTCTTAACTTCCTTCAAATCTCTGCACCCTTTTGATGTTTCAATGTTGCCCATGAAGATATGCTCGTCAAGTTGCGGAGTTCTTCGAATTTGTGAAGAAAAAGAATGAAGCTCTTCCTGCTGAGACAAGTGATGGTGACAAGAGTATGAGCCCACAGGTTATGCTTCCTGGCAGAGGTGATTTGTGGTTCCCTGGAGGCAGCCCTTTACCAAAATCTGCTCTAGGATCTCTTGAATTCAGACGGGCGATGTCGTCCTTCCTCCCAAAGTAGGGGCAAACATCACTGATGCAACTACCATTTTGTGGCCATGCATGGTATCTTGTAAAATCTGGATGGTCATTTGGTCAATCAGCACATCCGAGCCTCAAAGTACCACCACTAACTGGCGACGACCTTCTGAATGCTGTATGATCTCGAAACGTAGGTACTCTTTCCATCTGTAGTGCTAGCCAATGCTGTATGATAGTATCTGACTTCGTGTTCCTGTAAATGATGATCTGACTACTTGCTTGGCGTCGGTGCCTATTAGTATATTACGGATAAGTATGGAACCATATGCTGTTTCTATCTACTGTTTGCCTTGTTGTTTGCTTGCCCTCCGGCTTGATGGCGGTCATGCTTTGGACGACACATCTGTTGTGTACAGGAAAGAGAAACATATGTTGTGAGGTATAGCTTGGATGGTGTTCCCTTTTCTTCCTTGTTTGATGCTACTGCCGTCGCCAATGATGTTGTCTACTCCAGCATCTTGCTTTCCCTCCTGAATGCCTGATTACTCCTCTTTTTTTTTAGAGGAAAAGGAGCCCCAAAGGGCCCCCATATTCATTATGAAATTCGAGGGAGAGAGAACCCAGCTGTTTCAGAAAGCACATGTTAGAAGAGCAAACGGCAGAGAACAGTCTCCTTGTCTGCCTTTTTTAGATTAACATCACTTCTGCTTCAGTAGACCCCCTTAATCACATCGATGGCTGAGATTACCCTATACCCCTTCATAATAAAGGACAGGATGGTCTTTTTCTCAGAGTACTTAGTCCGTGCTGGTAATTCCGGTAAGTTTTTATTCTTCAGAGAAGAGAACTCCGGTAAGTGGTCTACGTACGATGCTACCTGGGCAAGAAGTCAACGTTTTGCACCTGGGCGGCTCACCTGGGCCGGCCCATTTGTGGGTGCGCCGCTTTCAATGGGAGAAAAATTGCGAGAAAAAAATGAGGGTGATGGGAATCAAACCCGCACGTTCCAGTTTATGTGCACGCTGTGCTAACCACTGGGACTGCCAATCTGCTATGTTAGACTTCTAGCGCAAATCATTAATTAAGAAACTAAAGGTCGTGGCAAAAATTTAAACAAAAGTTCACAAAATTAAGATAAACCAAAATGTGCAATAGGAATCGAACCAGGGACATCACAATAGTCAACCACGTCAGTAGCCACTATACTAACTGGGATTTGGGTGTCCAAAAAGGTAGCCCAGTCTATATGAACCATAAGCAGCGAAATTATATTTAAAAAACTCGGACCTCATTTTCTTATTGGAAAACGTAAATATTTTTAGAAACGAAGTCATTAAAAAAATTGTGATAATTTCAAAAGAACTAGAAGATTTTGTGAGAACGTGAACATTTTTTGGGATCATAAAAGGAACAAAACTGAAAATGATAACATTTTTTGGAATAGGGAACAATTTTTTAGGAAATGCGAACATTTTCAAATTTGTGATTTAAAAAAATAAAACATTTTGTGCAAACACGAGACTCTCAAACATTTGTTTTACAAAGGAAAAAACATTGAAAAGGAAAAATTTGTTGAAACAAGTGACTAAACTGAAAACATGAACATTTTTCAAAATTACGAAGAATCGTTTCAAAGTGCGAACATTTTCTTAAATTTCCTCAAACATTTATTGAATTTGCGAACAACTGTTGACATCAAGAATCTTTTTTGTACTTGGGAACAAATTTTGTAACCTCATCGTCTTGATTACACTGCTTGCCATCCGACTACGGCCGCTTGTGATATTTAAAAGCAGGAAATGTATAAGTGTCAACCACCAAAATTTTCCAGAATTTGGGCATGCACAACGTTGTCCCCCATGCAAAATATGAACAAATTCGAACACCAAACGCATGTTGCGTCACGTCTGGCCTGTGTTTTAGAGTTTTTCATCGGAAAAACCTAGAAAAAGCATATAATGTCTGAGACCAACGAAACTTGGCATGCACCATGTCCAAGGTAATGCTAATGTGTGAGAAAAAATTGGGTGCCTTCGGAGGAGGTGGAAAAAATGGTTCGAGAGTTGCACTTTCAGCCTACCCGAACGCACCAGGCTGTACACGGTATGTTTGGTTGCAAGCATGGAATGACACCAAATGTTGCCAGCAGTTGGGCATGCCCAAGGTTCTCCCCCACACAAAATTTGAATGATTTCGGACACCGAATGCACGTTGCGTCACGTCCGGCCTATATTTTAGGGGTTTCCCCCGGGAAACCCCTAGAAAAAGCATAGAATGTCTGAAACTAACGAAACTTGGCATGCATGCTGTCCATGGTAATGCCAATGTGAGGAAAATTTTGGGTGCGTTCGGAGGAGCTAAAAAAAAGGTTCGAGACTTGCCCTTCCGGCCTACCCAAACGTACAAGGTTGTACACGGTGTGTTTAGGTTGCAAGCATGGTATGACACCAAATTTTGCCAGCGGTTGGGCATGCCCAAGTTTGTCCGTCATGCAAAATTTGAACGAATTCGGACACCGAGCAAACATTGCGTCTCGTCCGGCCTGTGTTTTAGAGTTTTTTCACCGGAAAAACCTAGAAAAGGCATAGAATGTCAGAAACCAACAAAACTTGGCGTGCATGCTGGCCATGGTGATGCCAAGGTGTGGAAACAATTTGGGCATGTTCGAAGGAGGTGAAAAGAAAAGTGGTTCGAGACTTGCCCTTCCGGTCTACCCGAACATACCAGATTATATACATTGTGTTTGGTTGCAACCATGAAATGACACCAAATTTTGCCAGTAGTTGGGCATGCCAAAGCCCCCCCCCCCCCATGCAAAATTTGAACGAACTCGGATACCAAACGCACGTTGCGTCACGTCCGGCCAGTGTTTAGGATTTTTCCAACGGGAAAACCTAGAAAATGCATGAAATGTCGAAGACCAAGGAAACTTGGCATGCATGTTGGGCATGGCGATGCCAAGGTGTGGAAAAAAATTGGGTGCGTTTGGAGGAGGTAAAAAAAGCGGGTTCAAAACATGCCTTTCCGGCCTACCCGAACGTACCAGATTGTAGACGATGTGTTTGGTTACAAGCATGAAACCACTGAAAAAGTTCCATGTGCTCATGATTTTTTTTCTAAGAAAATCACAAATTTGAAATAAAATCACAGACTCAAAAAAGTTCATGAATTTGAAATAAAATTGCAGACTCGAAAAAAATCATGAGTTTGAAAAAAGGACATAAGTTTGGGAAAAGTTCATTAAAAAAACAAATCATAAATATTAAAAAGTTAAAGAATTTTAAAAGGTTCCATGAGTTAAAAAAGGAAAAAAAAGAAATAAGGAAAATGAAAAATATATAAAAAAAACAAAGAACAAGGGCTAAACTGAAGAAAATCAGGTGGGAAACACATGCTTTTTTATTTGCGTTATATATTCGGATAAGAAGTAGGAAAGAAGCTCAACTGCAGGACAGTCGAAGTATCGCAGTGGTTACACTACTAGATGTTGACAGTCTGACTGAAAAGAAAGAAGAAAAAACCTAAATGGGCCAGGCCCGTCTAAGGAGCAACTAACACTGTATTGACGTCTACGCTAATGTACAGTCCTATATATCCGGTGGTGTACGGTATGTCAAAGGTCTATATTGCCCTTTATACGTTTTGTGAGGGGGTCCTACCGAAGCGCTTCTCTTTTGTTATACGTCGAGACCAAGAGTTCTACATTTTTTTGGCAGCTGAAAAGAGCAGCACACATTCTTCTTCTCATCATATCTATTAAAGTTATGATAATACTACTCGTAGGTTGGAGTATATCAGTTAGTGGTTGGCTGTTGCCTTGGTAGCACACCTACGTACAGACACTGAGATACAGACGTAGGCGTCACCATCCATCCAAGCCAGAACAGTCGCAAGTCTACATCTAGTAGCGTGTACAGATGTACATTCATCCAAGCCAGAACAGTCGCAAGTCTACATCTACCAGTAGCTTGTACAGATGTACATGGTGGCAGGGAGGACTGGGCGACCGTCCCTCTCAAGGGACGCTGATGAAAGGTACCCTGTCTACAATCGTATACCGTACGTATACCACTCCCGATTGCCACGGAGAATTATTCCTCTGTAGCTGCAGCTAGTCTGCTATACTGAGCAAGGGCGATCGATCAGTGGCGGATGGAGCCGTGGAATTTCCACTTCCACGTCCCGTGCATGGACGTGGACAGTGAAACGGCAACGGCGTGTCCCATCCGCCGGTCCGGATCGGTCACCGGTTTTCCCAGGGGCGGTGGTCGTACGCGCTTCGGAAACTCCGCGCCCGGCCGGAGGCAGAAAGAATTCCACAGCGTGCAACGCCGACGAGGAGCTGGAACCAGAAGCGTCCTCGTTCCACTTCGGGCTACTAGCTAGCTCTCGTATGGCAGTTGCACCAGTGCTTGCACCAGTGGGGGTGAATCACCGGCACACACTTGTGAACACACGAGCTAGCCGTAGCTAGCAGTGAAGCGCTCCTCCACAGACCTGTCGTGCCACGCCCGCCCACCGGCCACGCACCGGCGACGCGCTGCCAGTCACCGGCTAGCTATAACATTCCCCACTTTGATTGGCTTTCAGCCGGCTCACTGCCACGACATGCGGGCAGAAAAAGACCCGCAAGCCAATAATACCGCCATGCACCATGTAACACGCTCGCCACACGCAATGGATCGAAACGGGCACGTCGCCGTCGCCCCCGGGATCCCGGCGACGACGATCCATCCCGGCCGGCCTCCCAGATATCGCGTCGATCAAACGAGGTCACGCGGCAAAACGCTCGTGACCGGTTCAAAGGGAAGGGAGGCCCGATCGCGTGGGCGGCGCTGTCGTTCGACGACGCGACCGCGCAAGCAAGTGCAAGTGCATGCGCATGCGCATGTGGATGGGTCATGGACGACGGATTGTTCGGTCGTTATTTGTCGTTGGGGCCGGATGCAGCCCTAGAGTCGCTATCTTCTTCTAATGCTTCTTCTTCCGGCTGTCAGTCGCCACGTCGATGTGATGAGCTCCGCATGCAGGTCTTTAGACCGGTTCAAAAAGCGCTAGCTAGCTCGAGGCGGAGGACCGGTTCAATGGCCGTGAGCTTGGACGCACGCGGCCGGTTGCGATCGAACGTTAAGGAAGGGGATGTTTGGCTCTTGGCTTCTAGCGAATTCGTGCGAGACGAGACTGACCGGAGCCAGTATTTACAACTGTGTAGATTCTTCTTGGTAGGCGGAGGAGGCTCGAGCTTACCACCTTCTTCTCTCGTGGTAGAAATTAGGAGCTGATGTGAATTGTGAACTTTTAACTTTTTACCGGCCGGTCTGGTCGAGTGGCCACCGGCAGTTTGGCGGAAAGATGGCTCTACCATTTGGGACTTTGTTGCTCGCACCGGTCAGTATCCATCACTCTCGTTGCCGGGACATCGCGGAGAAGAGGCTTCGGCCAAAAGCTTGGAATCACTGACCGTGTGATGGAGCGTTCAGATCACTGTAATTTTCGTCGGTTTTCTTCACAAGGAGAGCATTCCTTCATCAAACTTTTCCATATTTTCCCCTGTCAATCCAAAGTATCCATGTGGCATGGCATAGAGTCTACCTCCGGATCACCGTGCCGGAAAGTTTAGATATGCAACAGTCGATTTGGGGCCGAATGGCAGGGAACTAGAGGCAATTCCCGCGCTCCAAACGGGGTCTAAGTCTCTAAGTACAAGAAAGAAAGTAACATGTCTGCGTCGCGTGGAAAGCCCTTCCCGCGGCCGGATCTTCGTAGCAACGACCGGAACTTAACAGAAAGTTAACCTTTTTGTACTGTGCGGCAAGTGCAGTCCTACGGTTGTCAAGTAGCGTAAGCGGACAACAGGATGGGAACAATCGAGATGCTTGCTATCGCTTCCTTTCTCATCTCCTGTTCCTACAGGGACAAATGAGGCGGTGTGGAAGTTGACCTGGTACAAGAAAAGGACACCCAAAATAAATTACTTGGAGACATTCATAGCTAGGTAGCTAGCTTGCCTTAAAATCTTGCATGCTTTGAGCTGAGCCATAGATCTTCTTTTGTCTGGCCATGATCCACAGAAGACTCGCTTGGAATTTTGCATGTCCTGATCTTCGCCCACAAGTTCGTTTTTGGTTTAGGTTTTGACCAGCTCCCCCCTATTTGTACGGGTTCCCCCTCTTAAATTAGCGCTGAAACTTGGTTCGTTGAACCTTAACTGCACTAGGCAATTAGGTAGGTTACGTACGTTCCCTTCTACTCCCTCCATTTCTAAATATATGTCTTTGTAGATATTCCACTAGATGGATTACATACGGAGCAAAATGAATGAATCTAAACTTAAAATGCATCTATATACATCCGTATGTGGTTCATAGTGAAATCTCTGTAAAGACTTATATTTAGGAACGGAGGAAGTATAATCAGAAAGCTATGCAAGTGGCTGTGCTGGATACTGTAAGATAATCTCGCTGCAGTTGAAAATCTTGCGAGAAATTCTAAAAATGCAGACATGCTTGTGGAGTCACATGGTTACGTAGGCAGCTATATTTTAAGACAATGGTTACCTAGTCAAACACATCAATGAGAGGCAATCTAAATCATTATTATCCCACATGCTTCGTGAGGAATTAAATATCACATGCAATTTAGTAATACTGCTACCGCTTCGCACTACCGGACTCGCTGCCTATGCCTACGGCCCAGGGCCGTCGGCATAGGTCCTTTGCCGTCGGCATAGATCTATGCCTACGGCTGCCGTTGGCATAGGCCCGTCGGCGTAGATCACGTCAGCGTAGTCTTGTCAGACCGTCGGCGTAGTATAGCCGTCGGGCGTCAGCCGTCGGCAGTGTTTTTCGCCTGACGGCAACGGACGGCGCCGTCAAAAGCGCTGACGAATCACGGGAAGCCACGTGGCAGAGGTATGCCGACGGCTTGGCCGTCGGCATACCTCTGCCACGTGGCATTCCGTGGTGCCTCCTGGTGGCTGGGCTATGCCTACGGCAAAGCCGTAGGCATAGCCGTGCCACGTGTCGTCCCCTGGTGCCTCCTGGAGCAGGGCTATGCCTACGGCTGATTTATGCCGACGGCTGCTGTCGGCATGTCTGCATCTAGGTCGACGGCCGTTCTGTGCCGACGGCTGCCGTCGGCGTAGATCGGTGTAACCCGACGGCCAGGACTGAGCTGTCGGCATAGCTCCAACTAGGCCGACGGCAGCCGTAGGCATAGGTTTGGCCGTCGGGGTAGGACCGTTTTGCGGTAGTGTCGGGCTGTTTCAGGGATTATATTCTACTAAAAAAAGTTCAGGAAAACCCAATATAATAGTGAAATAAAGGGGCCATACAAGGAATCGCTTGCTGCGACAGCAAACAATGATACCTACGGATTATCACAAACTACATTACTTTTATATGTATCTTCCAGTGTTAAACTTTCCAACAATGATTAAAAGCCAGCGTATCAATGAGAAACTCACATATTCGCCCTAAAACAACAAAAGCAGTAATGTTGGCCAAGAACTAGTAATTGTTACTAGAAGGGTTGGGCGCGCTTTCCTACGCTGTTGGTGTTGTTGAGATTCTTAAAAAAACTCATTTTGTTTTAAAATATAAGGTGTATTACTTTTTTTAAAATTCCAACCTCTTTAAGTTTGATCAAATTTATGAAGAGATATATCAAAATTCTTAATATCAAATTGGTGTTATTAGATTCATCATGAAATGAATTTCCATATTTTTTTGGCTTAATATTATGGATGTCAATATTTTTGGCTCTAAACTTGGTCAAAGTTAAAGAAATTTGACTTTCGAAAGAACTGGTACCCCTTGTATTTTGGAACTGATGGAATATTTAGTTTGGCGGATGGGGGAAATGATGTTGTGTGTTTTATGTTTATTTATAACGTGATTATTTGTGGGCTTTTCATGGTGTGATTCTGTGTTATGCGCTAATCAACTCATACTTTTCTGAGTAAATTTCTGCGTCAGTGGCTACATGTACTATATTGGTGCTATAGTATCATCACATGGTGACGCTTTTTTTAGGTGGTAAGAGGGTGCATGGGGTTGATATGTTTTTTAACCGGTTGGTGTTGATTGATCTGAAAAATCATTGACCCCATCAAAATCATAAACCAAATTCAAAATCAAATATCTCAATCAAATAAAAGAGCTTCAAGGGAATATGGTGAATTAAAATAATTAAATGGGAGAGCTCCTTGAGAAATTATTGACCCGGTCAAAATCAGGTGATCAAGTTTTAAACTGAAGACCTCAATTAATTATGAGGACTTAAAAATTAGGAAGCATAGTGTATAGTATATAAAAGAATTGAAGCAGAGCTTTGAGAAATTGTTGACTTGGTCAAAATCGGGTGACCCAATTTCAATTGAACACCTCAATTGATTGTGAGGCCTTTTACCCCTAGGGAGCTTAGTGATATAGTAGATGTACACAAGTAAATGGCTCCATCATGGCATCTCACAATTATGGGATGTGAATCCCAATGTTTGCTTTAGAACTTTCTACCCTTTAAATTATAAATTATCTTTAAGCTAGGTTCTTAGGCAATTGGAAATAAGATATACCCCGACAAGAGTAAGCAATAATTGGAGCAATTGTTCTTCGATCTTGCTTTATTTTTCTTCAACTTTTGTGGAAAAAACTTTCAGTCTATTCACCATCTGTCATGGTAGTAGAAAGAACACCAGAAGTAACAAAAATTACAGCCAGATCCGTGGATCATCTAGCAATGATTACAAGCACTTGAGCGAGCTGAAGGCTTCCCACCGCCATCACCCCTCCCTCATCAAAGTCGGGCAAACCTTGTAGTAGTAGATAGTTGGGAAGTCGACATGCTAAGGTCACAAAGCACCACCGCAACAGAACAACAACCATCACCAATGAAGATAAGCATATGTCAAAATAGTCCAACATGACACTACACAAACAAAGACTGGATCCAAATAGATCCACTGATGACCAGTACGATTTGAATCCCACGAGATACGTCAGAGACATACCTCCACACGCCCTCTCACGATGCTAGATGCACCACCAGGACGGAGGCTGGACATGAAGGTTCTTATTCCATCATCAGGGAACCGCTGCCACCTCCTCCCTGAGCAGGACACGAACCCTAACTAAAGTGAAAATTGTAGCTAAAACAAAGCTGGAGCCTTCCTGTCGAAAAGGGTCAGGTTCACCGTGCCTCCATGGCCTTAAGCACTCCAGGGACGAGGCAGACAGGCGGCGGCATTGACGAGAGATAGAGAAACCTAATCTTCTTGTCGCCTAGAAAGGTGAGACAAAGGGGTACTCGGGTTCGAACCTTCTATCTTGCTTTCAGGGAAGAGAGTCATGTTCCAAACCCTAGTACACAAATGTTTTGTATCATACCTAACCATATTTTGTCACACTTGTCACCATGAGATCAGTCGTGGATCCAATGGCTCATATCATTACAATATACTTTAAGTAATGTGTGGAGCACGTCCTCTCTAGATTTCGTGATTGCAATTCAGAGCTAACTACCATTGTCGCTTTTTCCTGATTTGTCAAAACCGATGACACCATTGGCCTCAATAGTGCCATTTCTGTGAGACTATGAGTGTTGCCATTGACATCACATGTGATTCCCTTGTAGTGTGCCCAAACAACACAATAGGCGGCACTAGACTCATCACCGTCATCTACTTATGTATTTCGACTGAGGCTAGAGGTGGTGCCTGTTGGGAAACGTAGTAGAAAACAAAAAAATCCGCCCTACGATCAATCGGGAACAATACGAAGATGCATGTAGGGTTTGGATCAACGATCGTTACCGACTCCAAAGTGTAGCGGAAGTAGACAAGTCGGTGTAATTTTAGAGAGACGTGAAAGTACAAGTCTGTGGGGTCGCTTCTGCAAGGTCATACTTGGAGTCCCTCGAACCGTTGATGATGATCCTGCGAACCACCCTTGAACGATCCCTCGAATGGAATACTGAAAACACGGCCTCTCTACTTGGTTGCAAGCATACAGTATTCACAATCAGGCAGCGCTTCGCCGTCCAGAGCTAATCGTTGGCGGAAAATTAGAGGGAGGAGATTAGAACCACACTAGTCTTCTAATTGTGAGGATTAGAGGAACTAGGTCTTGCTCTGATTAGTCAACTAGGACCAATTAGAACTAGAAATAGATGAACTGGAGGAGGCTTCAAAACTTGTGTCTCAATGGACAAAATCCTCTAGTATATATAGGTTTGAGGGGAGAGGAGGGGCTGCCACCAAGGAGAGAAAGTCCCTCCTTGGGGCACCGACTAAGAGGGGGAGGAGGAATCCCCCCTTAGTCCAATTCGGCTTCCCCTCCTAGGAAAAAAGGGGGGCACCTCCACTTGGGCCTCGGTGGATCAGGTTGCCTTCCACCACTAGGCCTTTTAAGGCCCGTTGATATTAAATTAAATATAAAAGCCCTCTAACAATTACTAGAGCCTTTTATATATAATTTAAAATCACCAAAAACATTTTCCACCTATATATTATTTATTGGTAATACCCGGTATTGCCCGATAATCTCCAAAACTCTTCCGGTTCCTCTCGAAACTATTCCAAACATTAATGAAACAACTTCACAAATAAATCCTCAATACTCTCATCTTGTTAACACTCAGCAGATCGTGATTACCTTAAGCTTGTGACCCCATAGGTTCGGTAAATCATAGACATGAATGAAACCCCTTCGTTCAGTGACCGATAGCGGAACCGTGGACGTCCATATCGATTCCTATGATTACACGAATGACATTCGAGTGAACTTTTGGTTATAATGTGATGTTCCCTTTGCTTCGCAATACTTTATAAAACCCGAGTTGCATCGGTATCCTCCTGAGTCATACACATGCTCACTACATCGTCATCCTCGTTATCGGTTTTGTTCTTCTTTCTCGTTGAAGTGTTCTGGCATCCCTGTGACATAGTCACCTGTGTCTGGCTAGACGATGATTAATGTTGACACAACGAGAGGGCCCTAAGAATATCTCTCCATTGTCGGAGGCGTAAATCCCACTCTCGAGCTATCTAGTCCCTTGTCAAACTTCCCGATAAACCTGTAAGTTGTCGTTATGATCACCGTGTTACAGATGACGTTTGAGCAACCCCAAAGTCCACCATACGGTAGGAAGTGACTATGATACTCTCATGGTCTAAGAACTAAAACTCATGTTAACACTTCGTGTTATAACAATTGATTTTAGACAATATTATCTCAAAGTATAACAAACAATTTCGGGTCGATTTTAGTATGATCGTTCTTGTAACGTCATACTCTCAATGTTGTTTTAGGACTATCATTACACTTACTTAATGATATATATCCTAAGATCTGGAAAACATGACCACCAATAACACTTGAGTCAGTCTTAGAGGCAAGACTAGGAACCTATTATTTAACGTTTTATCATTCCACACGTGCATATGAGTTTTCCACTGAATCGCATATTCTAGGATCATAGTAGTTATAATATGAAATATAAACTCTTAATTATGAACATTGAAATATAATAATACAATATTATTGCCTCCAGGGCATATTTCCAACAGTGCCATTAGTAAGTGAGCCGACAACACCAACATCATCATGGTTCTTATCGTTGCCATCTATAGGGGTGATACCACCAAGGACAACCGTGACATAGTAGTTGCAGGTCACTAGGGTACTTTTGCAATTTACAATGGCGCCCACGTGACCTTGTTGCCTCTGCTCCCACAACCTACAATGACCTTCACCAACTAGTAGTTCGAGGATGAGTTGTGCATCAAGGTACATAGGGTGTGAGGTGTTGATGATAACTTCTAACTCGGGAGATGTTAGAGTAGTGGCCTTTTGTTTTATAGTGTCGACAACACCACGCCCTTCCATTGTATCATCAATACTCCAACATGTGGCAACGATGTGTTTGTTCGTGCTTTAATGGATCAAGATGTTGCCTTCTCCGTAAGCTAGGAGGGACTCCACTTTGGACACAGTGCCAACGAGTTACGCTGGACCATGAGCAGTGATGTCATGCCATGTATGGAATTTGGGGTTTCTTTGGGCTACAATCATTGGCGCCCCTAGCAGCTCGAAGACAAATTGCATGCTAAGGAGGAGTGTGATGTTATGTGCGGGCATGGCGCTACAGTCACATTTCACAAATACGAGATGAGATCCCCAGTCTCCATGTTAGGTAGTCTATCATTCAGATTAGGAAGATATATTCTACCTTGGTTCTTAAGAATAAATATCTACAATTTTTATTTGATTTATACCCTTATATAACAAGGAACCCAGGCAAGAAATAAAGCAAGAAAGAATTGGAATAATAGTACACTCCAGTAGTACAAAGCAGATGGTGTAAGTCGAGATTAAAATTGAATGAAATGGGTAAAAAAGAATGCACATTCAATGTATTTATTAGTTTGCATTTTCACAAGCTTGACAATATGTGGTGAGTACTATGGATGATAAATAGTTTTCTATGATGTCAGCATTATGTACTCTAAAATCTAAATGACGAGGTACCTATTTGTCTCGAGCATCGATGGTTGGATAAGGATCAATTTTTTCACTAGCATTATTTCGATGTTGTTTCAACATTGAACCATTCATCCTAGTTTTTAAGTGTCCATGTGTGTCTTTCCTCCCCCTCTTCCCCTAGCACCATGTAGGTGAGATACCTAGTCGGAGGAAGATGCCCTATGGGAGTATACCGGTAGACTCAACCGAGGATCCAGGGGTTCCGAAGTTCTACACCTTGCTGTGATGGAGTATGCACTCAGAATGGATGAGAACATGTGCGCTAAGTTTTGGATTCAGGTGTTACGGGAGATATATTCCCTGTAATAGCAGGATCATCTTGTGGTATCATACCCTGATGACGGCTTGAAGCTACGTCGGTATTTTGTTGGAAATATGCCCTAGAGGCAATAATAAATGGTTATTATTATATTTCTTTGTTCATGGTAACTGTCTATTGTTCATGCTATAATTGTGTTATCCGAAAATCGTAATGCATGTGTGAATACATAGACCACAACGTGTCCCTAGTAAGCCTCTAGTTGACTAGCTCGTTGATCAACAGATAGTCATGGTTTCCTGACTATGGACATTGGATGTCATTGATAACGGGATCACATCATTAGGAGAATGATGTGATGGACAAGACCCAATCCTAAGCATAGCTCAAAGATCGTGTAGTTCGTTTGCTAGAGCTTTTCCAATGTCAAGTATCTTCTCCTTAGACCATGAGATCGTGCAACTCCCGGATACCGTAGGAGTACTTTGGGTGTGCCAAACGTCACAACGTAACTGGGTGACTATAAAGGTACACTACGGGTATCTCCGAAAGTGTCTGTTGGGTTGGCACGGATCGAGACTGGGATTTGTCACTCCGTATGACGGAGAGGTATCTCTGGGCCCACTCGGTAATGCATCATCATAATGAGCTCAATGTGACTAAGGAGTTAGTCACGGGATCATGCATTGCGGTACGAGTAAAGAGACTTGCCGGTAACGAGATTGAACAAGGTATTGGGATACCGACGATCGAATCTCGGGCAAGTAACATACCGATTGACAAAGGGAATTGTATACGGGATTGATTGAATCCTCGACATCGTGGTTCATCCGATGAGATCATCGTGGAACATGTGGGAGCCAACATGGGTATCCAGATCCCGCTGTTGGTTATTGACCGGAGAGGCGTCTCGGTCATGTCTGCATGTCTCCCGAACCCGTAGGGTCTACACACTTAAGGTTCGGTGACGCTAGGGTTGTAGAGATATGAGTATGCGGAAACCCGAAAGTTGTTCGGAGTCCCGGATGAGATCTCGGACGTCACGAGGAGTTCCGGAATGGTCCGGAGGTGAAGAATTATATATAGGAAGTCCAGTTTCGGCCACCGGGAAAGTTTCGGGGGTTATCGGTATTGTACCGGGACCACCGGAAGGGTCCCGGGGGTCCAACGGGTGGGGCCACCTATCCCGGAGGGCCCCATGGGCTGAAGTGGGAAGGGAAGCAGCCCTTAATGGGCTGGGGCGCCCCCCATGGGCCTCCCCCTGCGCCTAGGGTTGGAAACCCTAGGGTGGGGGGGCGCCCCACTTGACTTGGGGGGAAGTTTCCCCCCCTTGGCCGGCGCCCTCCCCCCCCCTCCCAGGGGGCCTATATAAAGGGGGGGAGGGAGGGCAGCAAGACTACAGCCTTTGGCGCCTCCCTCCTCCCCTGCAACACCTCTCCCTCTCGCAGAAGCTTGGCGAAGCCCTGCCGAGATCCCGCTACATCCACCACCACGCCGTCGTGCTGCTGGATCTCCATAAACCTCTCCTTCCCCCTTGCTGGATCAAGAAGGAGGAGACGTCGCTGCTCCGTACGTGTGTTGAACGCGGAGGTGCCGTCCGTTCGGCACTCGGTCATCGGTGATTTGGATCAAGGCGAGTACAACTCCATCAACCTCGTTCATTGGAACGCTTCCGCTCGCGATCTACAAGGGTATGTAGATGCACTCCTTTCCCCTCGTTGCTAGTATACTCCATAGATGGATCTTGGTGATGCGTAGGAAATTTTAAAATTCTGCTACGATCCCCAACAGTGGCATCATGAGCCAGGCCTATGCGTAGTTACTATGCACGAGTAGAACACAAAGCAGTTGTGGGCGTAGATGTTGCCAATTCTTCTTGCCGCTACTAGTCTTATCTTGTTTCGGCGGTATTGTGGGATGAAGCGGCCCGGACCGACCTTACACGTACGCTTACGTGAGACAGGTTCCACCGACTGACATGCACTAGTTGCATAAGGTGGCTAGCGGGTGTCTGTCTCTCCCACTTTAGTCGGAACGGATTCGATGAAAAGGGTCCTTATGAAGGGTAAATAGAAATTGGCATATCACGTTGTGGTTTTACGTAGGTAAGAAACGTTCTTGCTAGAAACCTATACAAGCCACGTAAAAACTTGCAACAACAATTAGAGGACGTCTAACTTGTTTTTGCAGCATGTGCTATGTGATGTGATATGGCCAGTAGATGTGATGAATGATATATGTGATGTATGAGATTGATCATATTCTTGTAATAGGAATCACGACTTGCATGTCGATGAGTATGACAACCGGCAGGAGCCATAGGAGTTGTCTTTATTATTTTGTATGACCTGCGTGTCATTGAATAACGCCATGTAAATTACTTTACTTTATTGCTAAACGCGTTAGCCATAGAAGTAGAAGTAATCGTTGGCGTGACAACTTCATGAAGACACGATGATGGAGATCATGATGATGGAGATCATGGTGTCATGCCGGTGACGAAGATGATCATGGCGCCCCGAAGATGGAGATCAAAGGAGCAAAATGATATTGGCCATATCATGTCACTATTTGATTGCATGTGATGTTTATCATGTTTTGCATCTTATTTGCTTAGAACGACGGTAGTAAGTAAGATGATCCCTTATGATAATTTCAAGAAAGTGTTCCCCCTAACTGTGCACCGTTGCGAAGGTTCGTTGTTTCGAAGCACCACGTGATGATCGGGTGTGATAGATTCTAACGTTCGCATACAACGGGTGTTGACGAGCCTAGCATGTACAGACATGGCCTCGGAACACACGCAATACACTTAGGTTGACTTGACGAGCCTAGCATGTACAGACATGGCCTCGGAACACGGAGGACCGAAAGGTCGAGCATGAGTCGTATAGAAGATACGATCAACATGGAGATGTTCACCGATCTTGACTAGTCCGTCTCACGTGATGATCGGACACGGCCTAGTTAACTCGGATCATGTTTCACTTAGATGACTAGAGGGATGTCTATCTGAGTGGGAGTTCATTGAGTAATTTGATTAGATGAACTTAATTATCATGAACTTAGTCTAAAATCTTTACAATATGTCTTGTAGATCAAATGGCCCACGTTGTCCTCAACTTCAACGCGTTCCTAGAGAAAACCAAGCTGAAAGATGATGGCAGCAACTATACGGACTGGGTCCGGAACCTGAGGATCATCCTCATAGCTGCCAAGAAAGATTATGTCCTAGAAGCACCGCTAGGTGAAGCACCAATCCCAGAGAACCAAGACGTTATGAACGCTTGGCAATCACGTGCTGATGATTACTCCCTCGTTCAGTGCGGCATGCTTTACAGCTTAGAACCGGGTCTCCAAAAGCGTTTTGAGAAACATGGAGCATATGAGATGTTCGAAGAGCTGAAAATGGTTTTCCAAGCTCATGCCCGGGTCGAGAGATATGAAGTCTCCGACAAGTTCTTCAGCTGTAAAATGGAGGAAAATAGTTCTGTTAGTGAGCACATACTCAGAATGTCTGGGTTACACAACCGCTTGTCTCAGCTGGGAGTTAATCTCCCGGATGACGCGGTCATTGACAGAATCCTTCAGTCGCTTCCACCAAGCTACAAGAGCTTTGTGATGAACTTCAATATGCAGGGGATGGAAAAGACCATTCCTGAGGTATATTCGATGCTGAAATCAGCGGAGGTGGAGATCAGAAAAGAACATCAAGTGTTGATGGTGAATAAAACCACTAAGTTCAAGAAGGGCAAGGGTAAGAAGAACTTCAAGAAGGACGGCAAGGGAGTTGCCGCGCCCGGTAAGCCAGTTACTGGGAAGAAGCCAAGGAATGGACCCAAGCCTGAGACTGAGTGCTTTTATTGCAAGGGAAGTGGTCACTGGAAGCGGAACTGCCCCAAATACTTAGCGGACAAGAAGGCCGGCAACACCAAAGGTATATGTGATATACATGTAATTGATGTGTACCTTACCAGTACTCGTAGTAGCTCCTGGGTATTTGATACCGGTGCGGTTGCTCATATTTGTAACTCAAAACAGGAACTGCGGAATAAACGGAGACTGGCAAAGGACGAGGTGACGATGCGCGTCGGGAATGGTTCCAAGGTCGATGTGATCGCCGTCGGCACGCTACCTCTGCATCTACCTACGGGATTAGTTTTAAACCTCAATAATTGTTATTTAGTGCCAGCTTTGAGCATGAACATTGTATCTGGATCTCGTTTAATTCGAGATGGCTACTCATTTAAATCCGAGAATAATGGTTGTTCTATTTATATGAGAGATATGTTTTATGGTCATGCCCCGCTGGTCAATGGTTTATTCTTGATGAATCTCGAACGTGATGTTACACATATTCATAGTGTGAATACCAAAAGATGTAAAGTTGATAACGATAGTCCCACATACTTGTGGCACTGCCGCCTTGGTCACATTGGTGTCAAGCGCATGAAGAAGCTCCATGCAGATGGACTTTTGGAGTCTCTTGATTACGAATCATTTGACACGTGCGAACCATGCCTCATGGGTAAGATGACCAAGACTCCGTTCTCCGGAACAATGGAGCGAGCAACCAACTTATTGGAAATCATACATACCGATGTGTGCGGTCCAATGAGTGTTGAGGCTCGCGGAGGATATCGTTATGTTCTCACTCTCACTGATGACTTAAGTAGATATGGGTATGTCTACCTAATGAAACACAAGTCTGAAACCTTTGAAAAGTTCAAGGAATTTCAGAGTGAGGTTGAGAATCAACGTGACAGGAAAATAAAATTCTTACGATCAGATCGTGGTGGAGAATATTTAAGTCACGAATTTGGTGCGCACTTAAGGAAATGTGGAATCGTTTCACAACTCACGCCGCCTGGAACACCTCAGCGAAACGGTGTGTCCGAACGTCGTAATCGCACTCTATTGGATATGGTGCGATCTATGATGTCTCTTACCGATTTACCGCTCTCATTTTGGGGCTATGCTTTAGAGACTGCCGCATTCACTTTAAATAGGGCTCCGTCGAAATCCGTTGAGACGACACCGTATGAATTATGGTTTGGGAAGAAACCTAAGCTGTCGTTTCTAAAAGTTTGGGGATGCGATGCTTATGTCAAGAAACTTCAACCTGAAAAGCTCGAACCCAAGTCGGAGAAATGCGTCTTCATAGGATACCCTAAGGAAACTATTGGGTATACCTTCTACCTCAGATCCGAAGGCAAGATCTTCGTTGCCAAGAACGGGTCCTTTCTGGAGAAAGAGTTTCTCTCGAAAGAATTAAGTGGGAGGAAAGTGGAACTTGATGAGGTGATAGTCACCCCTTCCGAACCGGAAAGTAGCGCAGCGCGGGAAGATGTTCCTGTGGTGCCTACACCGACTGGGGAGGAAGTTAATGATGATGATCATGAAGCTTCGGATCAAGTTACTGCTGAACTTCGTAGGTCCACAAGGACACGTTCCGCACCAGAGTGGTACGGCAACCCTGTCCTGGAAATCATGTTGTTAGACAACGGTGAACCTTCGAACTATGAAGAAGCGATGGCGGGCCCGGATTCCGACAAATGGCTAGAAGCCATGAAATCCGAGATAGGATCCATGTATGAAAACGAAGTATGGACTTTGACTGACTTGCCCGATGATCGGCGAGCCATAGAAAATAAATGGATCTTTAAGAAGAAGACAGACGCGGATGGTAATGTGACCATCTATAAGGCTCGACTTGTCGCTAAGGGTTATCGACAAGTTCAAGGGGTTGACTACGATGAGACTTTCTCACCCGTAGCGAAGCTGAAGTCCGTCCGAATCATGTTAGCAATTGCCGCATACTATGATTATGAGATATGGCAGATGGACGTCAAAACGGCATTCCTTAACGGCTTCCTTAAGGAAGAATTGTATATGATGCAGCCGGAAGGTTTTGTCGATCCTAAGAATGCTAACAAAGTATGCAAGCTCCAGCGCTCAATCTATGGGCTGGTGCAAGCATCTCGGAGTTGGAACATTCGCTTTGATGAGATGATCAAAGCGTTTGGGTTTACACAGACTTATGGAGAAGCCTGTGTTTACAAGAAAGTGAGTGGGAGCTCTGTAGCATTTCTCTTATTATATGTGGATGACATACTATTGATGGGAAATGATATAGAATTCTTGGAAAGTATAAAGGCCTATTTGAATAAGTGTTTTTCAATGAAGGACCTTGGAGAAGCTGCTTATATATTAGGCATCAAGATCTATAGAGATAGATCAAGACGCCTCATTGGTCTTTCACAGAGTACGTACCTTGACAAGATATTGAAGAAGTTCAATATGGATCAGTCCAAGAAGGGGTTCTTGCCTGTATTGCAAGGTGTGCAATTGAGCACGGCTCAATGCCCGACCACGGCAGAAGATAGAGAAAAGATGAGTGTCATCCCCTATGCCTCGGCCATAGGGTCTATTATGTATGCCATGCTGTGTACCAGACCTGATGTAAACCTTGCCGTAAGTTTGGTAGGAAGGTACCAAAGTAATCCCGGCATGGAACACTGGACAGCGGTCAAGAATATCCTGAAGTACCTGAAGAGGACTAAGGATATGTTTCTCGTTTATGGAGGTGACGAAGAGCTCGTCGTAAAGGGTTACGTCGACGCTAGCTTCGACACAGATCTGGATGACTCGAAGTCACAAACCGGATACGTGTATATTTTGAATGGAGGAGCAGTAAGCTGGTGCAGTTGCAAGCAAAGCGTCGTGGCGGGATCTACATGTGAAGCGGAGTACATGGCAGCCTCGGAGGCAGCACAGGAAGCAGTCTGGATGAAGGAGTTCATTACCGACCTAGGGGTGATTCCCAATGCGTCGGGCCCGATGACTCTCTTCTGTGACAACACTGGAGCTATTGCCCTTGCGAAGGAGCCCAGGTTTCACAGGAAGACCAGGCATATCAAGCGTCGCTTCAACTCCATTCGTGAAAGTGTTCAAAATGGAGACATAGATATTTGTAAAGTACATACGGACCTGAATGTAGCAGATCCGTTGACTAAACCTCTCCCTAGAGCAAAACATGATCAACACCAGGACGCAATGGGTGTTCGATTCATCACAATGTAACTAGATTATTGACTCTAGTGCAAGTGGGAGACTGTTGGAAATATGCCCTAGAGGCAATAATAAATGGTTATTATTATATTTCTTTGTTCATGGTAATTGTCTATTGTTCATGCTATAATTGTGTTATCCGGAAATCGTAATGCATGTGTGAATACATAGACCACAACGTGTCCCTAGTAAGCCTCTAGTTGACTAGCTCGTTGATCAACAGATAGTCATGGTTTCCTGACTATGGACATTGGATGTCATTGATAACGGGATCACATCATTAGGAGAATGATGTGATGGACAAGACCCAATCCTAAGCATAGCTCAAAGATCGTGTAGTTCGTTTGCTAGAGCTTTTCCAATGTCAAGTATCTTCTCCTTAGACCATGAGATCGTGCAACTCCCGGATACCGTAGGAGTACTTTGGGTGTGCCAAACGTCACAACGTAACTGGGTGACTATAAAGGTACACTACGGGTATCTCCGAAAGTGTCTGTTGGGTTGGCACGGATCGAGACTGGGATTTGTCACTCCGTATGACGGAGAGGTATCTCTGGGCCCACTCGGTAATGCATCATCATAATGAGCTCAATGTGACTAAGGAGTTAGTCACGGGATCATGCATTGCGGTACGAGTAAAGAGACTTGCCGGTAACGAGATTGAACAAGGTATTGGGATACCGACGATCGAATCTCGGGCAAGTAACATACCGATTGACAAAGGGAATTGTATACGGGATTGATTGAATCCTCGACATCGTGGTTCATCCGATGAGATCATCGTGGAACATGTGGGAGCCAACATGGGTATCCAGATCCCGCTGTTGGTTATTGACCGGAGAGGCGTCTCGGTCATGTCTGCATGTCTCCCGAACCCGTAGGGTCTACACACTTAAGGTTCGGTGACGCTAGGGTTGTAGAGATATGAGTATGCGGAAACCCGAAAGTTGTTCGGAGTCCCGGATGAGATCCCGGACGTCACGAGGAGTTCCGGAATGGTCCGGAGGTGAAGAATTATATATAGGAAGTCCAGTTTCGGCCACCGGGAAAGTTTCGGGGGTTATCGGTATTGTACCGGGACCACCGGAAGGGTCCTGGGGGTCCACCGGGTGGGGCCACCTATCCCGGAGGGCCCCATGGGCTGAAGTGGGAAGGGAACCAGCCCTTGATGGGCTGGGGCGCCCCCCATGGGCCTCCCCCTGCGCCTAGGGTTGGAAACCCTAGGGTGGGGGGGCGCCCCACTTGACTTGGGGGGGGGGGGTTTCCCCCCCTTGGCCGCCGCCCCCCCTCAGATGGGTTCTTGGCCGGCGCCCCCCCCCCTCCCAGGGGGCCTATATAAAGGGGGGAGGGAGGGCAGCAAGACTACAGCCTTTGGCGGCTCCCTCCTCCCCTGCAACACCTCTCCCTCTCGCAGAAGCTTGGCGAAGCCCTGCCGAGATCCCGCTACATCCACCACCACGCCGTCGTGCTGCTGGATCTCCATCAACCTCTCCTTCCCCCTTGCTGTATCAAGAAGGAGGAGACGTCGCTGCTCCATACGTGTGTTGAACGCGGAGGTGCAGTCCGTTCGGCACTCGGTCATCGGTGATTTGGATCACGGCGAGTACGACTCCATCAACCTCGTTCATTGGAACGCTTCCGCTTGCGATCTACAAGGGTATGTAGATGCACTCCTTTCCCCTCGTTGCTAGTATACTCCATAGATGGATCTTGGTGATGCGTAGGAAATTTTAAAATTCTGCTACGATCCCCAACATATTTCCCCAAAGAGGAAGGGATGATGCAGCACAGCAGCGGTAGGTATTTCCCTTAGTGATGAAACCAAGGTTGTCGAACCAGTAGGAGAACCAAGCAACACAACGTAAACAACCCCTGCACATAGATAACAAATCCTCGCAACCCGACATGTAAAAGGGGTTGTCAATCCCTTTCGGGTAGCGGCGCCTCAAGATAGGCAAACGAACGTGAATAAAATTGTAGTAGATTGATAGATCGAACGCCAAATAAAATAAATAAGAATAAAACGCAGCAAGGTATTTTTTGTATTTTTGGTTTAATAGATCTGAAAATAAAAGCAAAGGAAAAGTAGATCGCAAAGGCAAATAATATGAGAAAGAGACCCGGGGGCCGTAGGTTTCACTAGTGGCTTCTCTCGAGAAAAATAGCAAACGGTGGGTAAACAAATTACTGTTGGGCAATTGATAGAACTTCAAATAATCATGACGATATCCATGCAATGATCATTAGGCATCACGCCCAAGATTAGTAGACCGACTCCTGCCTGCATCTACTACTATTACTCCACACATCGACCGCTATCCAGCATGCATCTGGTGTATTAAGTTCATGGGGAAACGGAGTAATGCAATAAGAACGATGACATGATGTAGACAAGATCTATCTATGTAGAGATAGACCCCATCATTTTATCCTTAGTAGCAACGATACATACGTGTCGGTTCCCCTTCTGTCACTGGGATCAAGCATCGTAAGGTCGAACCCACTACAAAGCACCTCTTCCCATTGCAAGATAAATAGATCAAGTTGGCCAAACAAAACCCAAATATCGAAGAAGAAATATGAGGCTATAAGCATGTTGGGGATCGTTGCAGAAATTAAATTTTTTTCTACGCATCACCAAGATCAATCAATGGAGTAACTAGCAACAAGAGAGAGGAGAGTGCATCTTCATACCGTTGAAGATCGCGAGACGGAAGCGTTGCAAGAACGCGGATGAGGGAGTCGTACTCGTAGCGATTCAGATCGCGGTAGATTCCGATCCTAGCGCCGAACAACGGCACCTCCGCGTTCAACACACGTGCAGCCCGGTGACGTCTCCCGCACCTTGATCCAGCAAGGAGGAGGGAGAGGTTGAGGAAGAGGGCTCCAACAGCAGCACGACGACGTGGTGGTGATGGAGTGGCAGTTCTCCGGCAGGGCTTCGCCAAGCTCACGCGGAGGAGGAGAGGTGTTGGGGAGGGGAGGGGCTGCGCCTTGGATGTTGTGCTGCTGCCCTTCCTCCACCCCTCTATTTATAGGGAGAAGGGGGAAGGGGGCCGGCCCCTCTAGATGAGATCTAGAGGGGGGGCGGCAGCCAAGGGGAGGGGGGCTTGCCCCCCAAGCAAGGGGGCGCCCCCTTTTAGGGTTCCCCCCAACCCTAGGCGCATGGGCCCTAGGGGGTTGGCGCCCAGCCCACTTAGGGGCTGGTTCCCTTCCACCTACAGCCCATAAGGCCCTCTGGGGCAGGTGGACCCCCGGAACCCCTCCGGTGGTCCCGGTACAATACCGGTATACCCCCGAATATTTCCGGTGACCGTATGATGACTTCCCATATATAAATCTTCACCTCCGGACCAATCCGGAACTCCTCGTGACGTCCGGGATCTCATCTAGGACTCCGAACAACATTCGGTAATCACATACAAACCTTCCTTATAACCCTAGTGTCATCGAACCTTAAGTGTGTAGACCCTACGGGTTCGGGAATCATGCAGACATGACCGAGACACCTCTCTAGCCAATAACCAACAGCGGGATCTGGATACCCATGTTGGCTCCCACACGTTCCACGATGATCTCATCAGATGAACCACGATGTCGAGGATTCAAGCAATCCCGTATACAATTCCCTTTGTCAATCGGTACGTTACTTGCCCGAGATTCGATCGTCGGTATCCCAATACCTCGTTCAATCTCGTTACCGGCAAGTCACTTTACTTGTTCCGTAATGCATGATCCCGTGACCAACTACTTGGTCACATCGAGCTCATTATGATGATGCATTACCGAGTGGGCCCAGAGATACCTCTCCGTCATACGGAGTGACAAATCCCAGTCTCGATCCGTGCCAACCCAACAGACACTTTCGGAGATACCTATAGTGCACCTTTATAGTCACCCAGTTACGTTGTGACGTTTGGTACACCCAAAGCATTCCTATGGCATCCGGGAGTTGCACGATCTCATGGTCCAAGGAAATGATACTTGACATTAGAAAAGCTTTAGCAAATGAACTACACGATCTAGTGCTATGCTTAGGATTGGGTCTTGTCCATCACATCATTCTCCTAATGATGTGATCCCGTTATCAATGACATCCAATGTCCATGGTCAGGAAACCGTAACCATCTATTGATCAACGAGCTAGTCAACTAGTGGCTCACTAGGGACATGTTGTGGTCTATGTATTCACACATGTATTACGATTTCCGGATAATACAATTATAGCATGAACAATAGACAATTATCATGAACAAGGAAATATAATAATAACCATTTTATTATTGCCTCTAGGGCATATTTCCAACAGTCTCCCACTTGCACTAGAGTCAATAATCTAGTTACATTGTGATGAATCGAACACCCATAGAGTTCTGGTGTTGATCATGTTTTGCTCGTGGAAGAGGTTTAGTCAACGGATCTGCGACATTCAGGTCCGTATGCACTTTACAAATATCTATGTCTCCATCTTGAACATTTTCACGAATGGAGTTGAAGCGACGCTTGATATGCCTGGTCTTCTTGTGAAACCTGGGCTCCTTGGCCAGGGCAATAGCTCCAGTGTTGTCACAGAAGAGAGTCATCGGGCCCGACGCATTGGGAATAACTCCTAGGTCGGTAATGAACTCCTTCATCCAGATTGCTTCATGTGCTGCCTCCGAGGCTGCCATGTACTCCGCTTCACATGTAGATCCCGCCACGACGCTTTGCTTGCAACTGCACCAGCTGACTGCCCCACCATTCAAAATATACACGTATCCGGTTTGTGACTTAGAGTCATCCAGATCTGTGTCGAAGCTAGCGTCGACGTAACCCTTTACGACGAGCTCTTCGTCACCTCCATAAACGAGAAACATATCCTTAGTCCTTTTCAGGTACTTCAGGATATTCTTGACCGCTGTCCAGTGTTCCATGCCGGGATTACTTTGGTACCTTCCTACCAAACTTACGGCAAGGTTTACATCAGGTCTGGTACACAGCATGGCATACATAATAGACCCTATGGCCGAGGCATAGGGGATGACACTCATCTTTTCTCTATCTTCTGCCGTGGTCGGGAATTGAGCCGTGCTCAATCTCACACCTTGCAATACAGGCAAGAACCCCTTCTTGGACTGATCCATATTGAACTTCTTCAATATCTTGTCAAGGTACGTGCTTTGTGAAAGACCAATGAGGCATCTCGATCTATCTCTATAGATCTTGATGCCTAATATATAAGCAGCTTCTCCAAGGTCCTTCATTGAAAACACTTATTCAAGTAGGCCTTTGTGCTTTCCAAGAATTCTATATCATTTCCCATCAATAGTATGTCATCCACATATAATATGAGAAATGCTACAGAGCTCCCATTCACTTTCTTGTAAACACAGGCTTCTCCATAAGTCTGTGTAAACCCAAACGCTTTGATCATCTCATCAAAGCGAATGTTCCAACTCCGAGATGCCTGCACCAGCCCATAGATTGAGCGCTGGAGCTTGCATACCTTGTCAGCATTCTTAGGATCGACAAAACCTTCCGGCTGCATCATATACAATTCTTCCTTAAGGAAGCCGTTAAGGAATGCCGTTTTGACGTCCATTTGCCATATTTCATAATCGTAGAATGCGGCAATTGCTAACATGATCCGGACGGACTTCAGCTTCGCTACGGGTGAGAAGGTCTCATCGTAGTCAACTCCTTGAACTTGTCGATAACCCTTAGCAACAAGTCGAGCTTTATAGATGGTAACATTTCCATCCGCGTCCGTCTTCTTCTTAAAGATCCATTTATTTTCTATCGCTCGCCGATCATCGGGCAAGTCTGTCAAAGTCCATACTTTGTTTTCATACATGGATCCTATCTCGGATTGCATGGCTTCAAGCCATTTGTTGGAATCTGGGCCCGCCAGCTTCTTCATAGTTCGAAGGTTCACCGTTGTCCAACAACATGATTTCCAGGACAGGGTTGCCGTACCACTCTGGTGTGGAACGTGTCCTTGTGGACCTACGAAGTTCAGTGGTAACTTGATCATGATCGTCATCATTAACTCCTCTCTAGTCGGTGCAGGCACCACAGAAACATTTTCTTGTGCTGCGCTACTTTCTGGTTCGAGAGGGGTCATCTCATCAAGTTCCACTTCCCTCCCACTTACTTCTTTCGAGAGAAACTCTTTCTCCAGAAAGGACCCGTTCTTGGCAACGAAGATCTTGCCTTCAGATCTGAGGTAGAAGGTATACCCAATGGTTTCCTTAGGGTATCCTATGAAGACGCATTTTTCCGACTTGGGTTCGAGCTTTTCAGGTTGAAGTTTCTTGACATAAGCATCGCATCCCCAAACTTTAAGAAACGACAGCTTAGGTTTCTTTCCAAACCATAATTCATACGGTGTCGTCTCAACGGATTTCGACGGAGCCCTATTTAAAGTGAATGCGGCAGTCTCTAAAGCATAACCCCAAAATGATAGCGGTAGATCGGTAAGAGACATCATAGATCGCACCATATCCAATAGAGTGCGATTACGACGTTCGGACACACCATTACGCTGAGGTGTTCCAGGCGGCGTGAGTTGTGAAACAATTCCACATTTCCTTAAGTGTGTGCCAAATTCGTGACTCAAATATTCCCCTCCACGATCTGATCCGTAAGAACTTTATTTTCCTGTCACGTTGATTCTCAACCTCACTCTGAAATTCCTTGAACTTTTCAAAGGTCTCAGACTTGTGTTTCATTAAGTAGACATACCCATATCTACTCAAGTCATCAGTGAGGGTGAGAACATAACGATAGCCACCGCGAGCCTCAACGCTCATTGGACCGCACACATCAGTATGTATGATTTCCAATAAGTTGGTTGCTCGCTCCATTGTTCCGGAGAACGGAGTCTTGGTCATTTTGCCCATGAGGCATGGTTCGCACGTGTCAAATGATTCATAATCAAGAGACTCCAAAAGTCCATCTGCATGGAGTTTCTTCATGCGTTTGACACCAATGTGACCAAGGCGGCAGTGCCACAAGTATGTGGGACTATCATTATCAACCTTACATTTCTTGGCATTCACACTATGAATATGTGTAACATCACGTTCGAGATTCATTAAGAATAAACCATTGACCAGCGGGGCATGACCATAAAACATATCTCTCATATAAATAGAACAACCATTATTCTCGGATTTAAATGAGTAGCCATCTCGCATCAAACGAGATCCAGATACAATGTTCATGCTCAAAGCTGGCACTAAATAACAATTATTGAGGTTTAAAACTAATCCCGTAGGTAAATGTAGAGGTAGCGTGCCGACGGCGATCACATCGACCTTGGAACCATTCCCGACGCGCATCGTCACCTCGTCCTTCGCCAGTCTCCGCTTATTCCGCAGCTCCTGCTTTGAGTTACAAATATGAGCAACCGCACCGGTATCAAATACCCAGGAGCTACTACGAGCGCTGGTTAGGTACACATCAATAACATGTATATCACATATACCTTTGGTATTGCCGGCCTTCTTATCCGCTAAGTACTTGGGGCAGTTCCGCTTCCAGTGACCGTTTCCCTTGCAATAAAAGCACTCAGTCTCAGGCTTGGGTCCACTCTTTGTCTTCTTCCCGGCAGCTTGCTTACCGGGCGCGGCAACCCCCTTGTCGTCCTTCTTGAAGTTCTTCTTACCCTTGCCTTTCTTGAAACTAGTGGTTTTATTGACCATCAACACTTGATGTTCCTTTTTGATCTCCACCTCCGCTGATTTCAGCATTGAATATACCTCAGGAATGGTCTTTTCCATCCCCTGCATATTGAAGTTCATCACAAAGCTCTTGTAGCTAGGTGGGAGCGACTGAAGGATTCTGTCAATGACCGCATCATCCGGGAGATTAACTCCCAGCTGAGATAAGCGATTGTGTAACCCAGACATTTTGAGTATGTGCTCGCTGACAGAACTATTCTCCTCCATCTTACAACTGTAGAACTTGTCAGAGACTTCATATCTCTCGACCCGGGCATGAGCTTGGAAAACCATTTTTAGCTCTTGGAACATCTCATATGCTCCGTGCTGCTCAAAACGCTTTTGGAGCCCCGGTTCTAAGCTGTAAAGCATGCCGCACTGAACCAGGGAGTAGTCATCAACACGTGCTTGCCAGGCGTTCATAACGTCTTGGTTTGCTGGGATGGGTGCTTCACCTAGCGGTGCTTCCAGGACATATGCTTTCTTGGCAGCTATGAGGATGATCCTCAAGTTCCGGACCCAGTCCGTATAGTTGCTACCATCGTCTTTCAGCTTGGTTTTCTCTAGGAACGTGTTGAAGTTGAGGTTGACATTAGCGTGGGCCATTTGATCTACAAGACATATTGTAAATGTTTTAGACTAAGTTCATGATAATTAAGTTCATCTAAACAAATTATTAATGAACTCCCACTCAGACAGACATCCCTCTAGTCATCTAAGTGATACATGATCGGAGTCAACTAGGCCGTGTCCGATCATCACGTGAGACGGACTAGTCATCATCGGTGAACATCTTCATGTTGATCGTATCTGCTATACGACTCATGTCGACCTTTCGGTCTCTTGTGTTCCGAGGCCATGTCTGTACATGCTAGGCTCGTCAAGTCAACCTAAGTGTGTTGCGTGTGTAAATCTGGCTTACACCCGTTGTATGCGAATGTTAGAACCTATCACACCCGATCATCACGTGGTGCTTCAGAACAACGAACCTTCGCAACGGTGCACAGTTAGGGGGAACACTTTCTTGAAATTTTAGCGAGGGATCATCTTATTTATGCTACCGTCGTTCTAAGCAAATAAGATGTAAAACATGATAAACATCACATGCAATCAAATAGTGACATGATATGGCCAATATCATTTTGCTCCTTTTGATCTCCATCTTCGGGGCGCCATGATCATCATCGTCACCGGCATGACACCATGATCTCCATCATCGTGTCTTCATGAAGTTGTCTCGCCAACTATTACTTCTACTACTATGGCTAACGGTTAGCAATAAAGTAAAGTAATTACATGACGTTCCAGTTGACACGCAGGTCATAAATAAATTAAGACAACTCCTATGGCTCCTGCCGGTTGTCATACTCATCGACATGCAAGTCGTGATTCCTATTACAAGAACATGATCAATCTCATACATCACATATATCATTCATCACATCCTTCTGGCCATATCACATCACATGACACTTGCTGCAAAAACAAGTTAGACGTCCTCTAATTGTTGTTGCAAATTTTTACGTGGCTGCTATAGGTTTCTAGCAAGAACGTTTCTTACCTACGCCAAAACCACAACGTGATATGCCAATTTCTATTTACCCTTCATAAGGACCCTTTTCATCGAATCCGATCCGACTAAAGTGGGAGAGACAGACACCCGCTAGCCACCTTATGCAACTAGTGCATGTCAGTCGGTGGAACCTGTCTCACGTAAGCGTACGTGTAAGGTCGGTCCGGGCCGCTTCATCCCACGATGCCGCCGAATCAAGATAAGACTAGTAACGGCAAGTAAATTGACAAAATCGACGCCCACAACAACTTGTGTTCTACTCGTGCATAGAAACTACGCATAGACCTAGCTCATGATGCCACTGTTGGGGATCGTTGCAGAAATTAAAAAAATTCTACGCATCACCATGATCAATCTATGGACTAACTAGCAACGAGAGAGAGGAGAGTGCATCTTCATACCGTTGAAGATCGCGAGACGGAAGCGTTGCAAGAACACGGATGAGGGAGTCGTACTCGTAGCGATTCACATCGCGGTAGATTCCGATCCTAGCGCCGAAAAACGGCACCTCCGCGTTCAACACACGTGCAACCCGGTGACGTCTCCCGCACCTTGATCCAGCAAGGAGGAGGGAGAGGTTGAGGAAGATGGCTCCAACAGCAGCACGACGGCGTGGTGGTGATGGAGTGGCAGTTCTCCGGCAGGGCTTCGCCAAGCTCACGCGGAGGAGGAGAGGTGTTGGGGAGGGGAGGGGCTGCGCCTTGGATGTTGTGCTGCAGCCCTCCCTCCACCCCTCTATTTATAGGGAGAAGGGGGAAGGGGGCCGGCCCCTCTAGATGAGATCTAGAGGGGGGCGCTGGCCAAGGGGAGGGGGGCTTGCCCCCCAAGCAAGGGGGGTGCCCCCTTTTAGGGTTCCCCCCAACCCTAGGCGCATGGGCCCTAGGGGGGTTGGCGCCCAGCCCACTTAGGGGCTGGTTCCCTTCCACCTACAGCCCATAAGGCCCTCCGGGGCAGGTGGACCCCCGGAACCCCTCCGGTGGTCCCGGTACAATACCGGTATACCCCCAAATATTTCCGGTGACCGTATGATGACTTCCCATATATAAATCTTCACCTCCGGACCAATCCGGAACTCCTCGTGACGTCCGAGATCTCATCTGGGACTCCTAACAACATTCGGTAATCACATACAAACCTTCCTTATAACCCTAGCGTCATCGAACCTTAAGTGTGTAGACCCTACGGGTTCGGGAATCATGCAGACATGACCGAGACACCTCTCTAGCCAATAACCAACAGCGGGATCTGGATACCCATGTTGGCTCCCACACGTTCCACGATGATCTCATCGGATGAACTACGATGTCGAGGATTCAAGCAATCCCGTATACAATTCCCTTTGTCAATCGGTACGTTACTTGCCCGAGATTCGATCGTCGGTATCCCAATACCTCGTTCAATCTCGTTACCGGCAAGTCACTTTACTCGTTCCGTAATGCATGATCCCGTGACCAACTACTTGGTCACATCGAGCTCATTATGATGATGCATTACCGAGTGGGCCCAGAGATACCTCTCCGTCATACGGAGTGACAAATCCCAGTCTCGATCCGTGCCAACCCAACATACACTTTCGGAGATACCTGTAGTGCACCTTTATAGTCACCCAGTTACGTTGTGACATTTGGTACACCCAAAGCATTCCTACGGCATCCGGGAGTTGCACGATCTCATGGTCCAAGGAAATGATACTTGACATTAGAAAAGCTTTAGCAAATGAACTACACGATCTAGTGCTATGCTTAGGATTGGGTCTTGTCCATCACATCATTCTCCTAATGATGTGATCCCGTTATCAATGACATCCAATGTCCATGGTCAGGAAACCGTAACCATCTATTGATCAACGAGCTAGTCAACTAGAGGCTCACTAGGGACATGTTGTGGTCTATGTATTCACACATGTATTACGATTTCCGGATAACACAATTATAGCATGAACAATAGACAATTATCATGAACAAGGAAATATAATAATAACCATTTTATTATTGCCTCTAGGGCATATTTCCAACAAAGCAATCATGCATATAAGAGATCAAAGAAACTCAAATAATTTTCATGGATATAAAAAGATAGATCTGATCATAAACTCAAAGTTCATCCGATCCCAACAAACACACCGCAAAAATAGTTACATCATATGGAACTCCAAGAGACCATTATATTGAGAATCCAGCGAGAGAGAGGAAGCCATCTAACTACTAACTACGGACCCGAAGGTCTACAAAGAACTACTCACGCATCATCGGAGAGGCACCAATGGAAGTGGTGAACCCCTCCGTGATGGTGTCTAGATTGGATCTGGTGGTTCTGGACTCTGCGGCGGCCGGAATTGATTTTCGTCGACTCCCCTAGGGTTTTTGAAATATTGGGGCATTTATAGAGCAAAGAGGCAGTTCGGGGGCACCCGAGGTGGGCACAACCCACCAGGGCGCACCTGGGCCTCCTGGTGCGCCCTGGTGGGTTGTGCTCCCCTCGGAGCACCCCCAGGCGCTGCCTTGGCCCATTGAGGTGTCTTCTGGTCCATAAAAAATCTCCGTAAAGTTTCGTTGCATTTGGACTCCGTTTAGTATTGATTTCCTGCGGTGTAAAAAACATGCAGGAAACAACAACTGGCACTTGGCACTATGTCAATAGGTTAGTACCAAAAAATGATTATAAAACATCCAAGATTGATAATATAATAACATGGAACAATAAAAAATTATAGATACGTTGGAGACGTATCATACACCCCGGGTCCAAAGGTAGCTACCTAATTACCGGCACGCATCAACTCATATTGTTGGGAAACGTTGCATGGGAAACAAAAAAAATTACGCACACGCAAGATCTATCCATGGAGATGCATAGCTACGAGAGGGGAGAGCATCTTCATACCTTTGAAGATCGCAAAGCGAAAGCATTTATCAACGCGGTTGATGTAGTCGTACACCTTCACGATCCGTCCCGATCAAGTACTGAACATACGGCACCTCCGCGTTCAGCACACGTTCAGCTCGATAACGTCCTCGCCTTCTTGATCCAGCAAGATGGGCGAAGTAGTAGACGAGTTCCGGCAGCACGACGGTATGGTGACGGTGTTGGTGAAGAACAATCTCCGCAGGGCTTCGCCAAGCACAACGAAAACTATGACGGAACATAATCTAGAGAGGACGGGGTTACCGGCACACGGCTTGGTGATTCTTGATGTGTCCCAGGTGCTAGACCAGGCCCTCTATTTATATGTTGAGCCCTGGGGTTGTAACTTGGAGAAAGAGCCTCCTCAAAGTCGGTTTTGCCCGCAAGGAAGAGTCCTTCTCGGACTTCCAGGACCAGATGCCACAATCCTTGGCGTCTGGCCCAGGGCCCCGAACCATATCATCCTATATATCAATCTTTACCTCCAGACCATTCCGGAGCTCCTCGTCATGTTCGTGATCTCATCTGGGACTTCGAACAAAATTCGGTCACCAACATACATAACTCATATAGTATTATATCGTCAACGATCTTTAAGTGTGCAGACCCTACGGGTTAAAGAACTATGTAGACATGACCGAGACACCTCTCTGGTCAATAACCAATAGCGGAACCTGGATGCCCATATATATTGGCTCCTACATATTCTACGAAGACTTTTATCGGTCGAACCTTATGACAACATACGTAATTCTCTTTGTCTATCGGTATGTTACTTGCCGGAGATTCGATCGTCGGTATCTTCATACCTAGTTCAATCTCGTTACCGACAAGTCTCTTTACTCGTTCCGTAATGCATCACCTCGTGACTAACTCCTTAGTCGTTTGCTTGCAAGCTTATGATGTGTATTACGGAGAGGGCCCAGAGATACCTCTCCGATACTCGGAGTGGCAAATTCTAATCTCGATCTATGCCAACCCAACAAACACCTTCGGAGATACCTGTAGAGCATCTTTATAATCACCCAGTTACGTTGTGACGTTTGATAGCACACGAGGCATTCCTCCGGTATCCGTGAGTTGCGTAATCTCATAGTCGAAGGAATATGTATTTGACATGAAGAAAGCAATATCAACAAAACTGAACGATCATTATGCTAAGCTAACGGATGGGTCTTATCCATCACATCATTCTCGTAATGATGTGATCCCGTTATCAAATGACAACTCATGTCAATGGTTAGGAAACCTTAACCATCTTTGATCAACGAGCTAGTCTAGTAGAGGCTCACTAGGGACACGGTGTTTGTTTATGTATTCACACATGTATTAAGGTTTCCGATCAATACAATTCTAGCATGAATAATAAACCTTTATCACGAATAAAGAAATATAAAATAACAACTTTATTATTGCCTCTAGGGCATATTTCCTTCACATATAAGGTGTAGACGACCCTCCGTTGAGGATCATTTGACTTTGGGAGCAATATGCTTTATGCAGATTAGATCTATGCTATTGTAATCCTCTCATTGATTAATACAATACAACAAAGCATGATGTCTGTCATTTACCCATTCGAGAGGCCTGAACCCTGGGTAAAATCACTGCGTCGTCTTTGTCGCTATCGAGATCCCTTCATGCGCCACCCTCTACTATCTTTGACCTTCAATGGATCTTAAGATCGGCGGTGCATTAATCGTCAACACACCATCTCCCTCTCATACAAGGCTCCATACCGCATCTCATGTTCTACGACTTCTTGATATGAAGATTCCAGTACCCTCTCATCGTCGCTCATGTGCTTTTGGCCCCACTTGCAAGCGGTAGCACCACCGTTGCGTTGCACTATCATAGTGGTATCCTCATTGAATGGACAATGTTGTTTATCCGAACATTGAATCGACGTTTGCGGCGTTGTCTCGCTCCATGGCCTACCACCACATCGAGACAAGGTGCAACATGATCAACAAAACAAGGGTGGACGCAAAGTGGTGGCTTAGGATGTTATACCCCCGGGCACACACATATGCATGTGGGTCCAATTGGCGATCGTGTCAATTAACCACATGGTAACAAAAGTTTGCGTTGCTTAATCAGACACGCCCATACCCATTTGGGGTTAGTGATACCTAGGCATGCTTCCTATGTTCTGGTACATTAACCCATCTAGGTTGATGAACGAAGGTGTCACCCGTCTAGCGTGGTGAACCTACATCTACGATGGTCGTTGGTTGCCACTGGTGCCCACTCTCACACGCGTTACTTCTTCTCCCAGATCCCGCCTCCCCCTCACACGCATTACTAGCGTTACTTCTCTTCCCAGATCCGGCCTCCCCTCCCACGCGTTACTTCTCATCCCAGATCCCGCCTCCCCCTCCTATGCGTTACCTCTCCTCCCAGATCCCGCCCCCCTCTCTTGCGTCGATTCGGCGCCGGCCCCTCGCTAATCCAGTAACAGAGCACCGATTTTAGATTTTCCATACCCTAAAGATGCACAGCAGAAATGATATCTGGCCTCGCAAAATGAATGCTGCAGATATATATTTTTTGGAGAAGAATGAATGCTACAGACGTACTGTATGTGACTACAGCTGCGCGCTCGCCTCCTCTTAACTGCGCGCACTCGACCCGGACGGCGACACGGGCGCTGCGCGGTGCGACCCACTCCGCGTTATGATGGGCTGCGTGCGCGTGTGGCAGTAGCAGCAAGCAGTTGGCCAGCCAGCCAGCCAGCAGCCCCCGGACCCTCCACCAGTCTCCAGTCTCCCCCCCACCCCCACCTCCTGCCGCTGCTCGAGTGCTCGCTCGCTCCCTCGGCTACTCCCCCGTGCCGTCCCGTCCCGTTCTGCCGTTCTACTACTCCAAGCCGAAGCCTACCCACCCTGCCGCCCCCATCCTCCCCTCCCCTCGCCGAAATCCGCCAATTCCCCTCCGAGGCCGCCCCGCCCCGCCGATCCACCCGCCGCAGGCGCGTTATCCGCTGGGATTCCGGTGAGGCTCGTGTTCCTCGGTGGAGAGGGGAGTGTTTTTTTGCGTGATTTTATTTTTTCTGACTCGCCGCTGTTGCTCTGGCGTCTGCAGGCGGCTCGTCGGTTGGAGCCAGCCGCCGGGATCGTGCCGCGGCGCGGTTCCCGGCTGATTCGTCCCCGCGTGGATCGGCTTGGTGGTGGGATGCGAGGCGGCGGCGCCGGCGCGGAGATCGACCGGAGGCTGTAGCGCTTCTGCGCGTGCGAGGTGGTAAGCGGTGAGGCCGCTGGTTAGGGGGACTAGGGGTTCGTTTGCTCCGGAGGGGCGGACGGAATGGGGAGCTTCTGCTCCAAGGGATCGGCGGTGGACAAGTCGCCCAGCGACACCACACTCGGTCCCGACCGCGTGATCCACCACCACGAGCGTGGCGCGGTGAAGGAGGAGAGGAAGACGGCGGCGGAGGAGGCTGCTGCCAAGAGGATGCACGAGCAGCCGCCGCAGCAACACCAGCAGCCACCACAACATCAACAACCACCACAACATCAACAACCACCACAACAGCATCAGCAGCAGCAGCAGCAACCACAGCGTATCTCTGTCCCGGAAACTGCCGCCTCTGGAGCCAGCGCTGGCGCTGGCTCGGCGCCATGGGATGGTGTGCCTTCGCTGGCTCGGAATCCGTCCCAGAAAGGGATGGGCATGGCGAAAGCTGGTGCTGCCAAGGCAAGTGCCCTGCCCATCATCTTAGTTTCCCTTGCTTTGCTGTAAATGTGTGCGCAATGCAGCTTAAATTCACCGTGTGTCGTCTTATCAGCTAAAAAAAATGGGTTGCTACTTGCAGATTTGTTAGTGTCAATTCAGTTCGTGCTAGCTGCTGCGGTTGTGTGCTAGGAACTGCAAAGTTGTTCCCATAGCACTTTTTAGAGGCAGTCGATTATCTACTAGCATATTTACAGAAAGTCGGTTTGTTGCTTCACTTTCAGTGGTCAATTGCTAGGGACATGTTGTTCGCTGCTGACGCTATTCCGCCCAGGAGTGATTAATTACCAGGGATGTGAACCCAATATAGCCCTGTTAACAATCATCACACATCCTTCAAGTGGGATGCTGCATTGACCTGCAAGCATATAAGTTTCCCAATTATATTTGTGTCGGTTTTGCTGCTCGGCAGTCTGTTTTGTAACCCCCCCCCCCCTCCCCCCTAGGTGATCTCGTGTGCCCAGGCCATGGACTATGAAACCTGATATGGCTTGCTATAAACTTGTTATTGTTTGTAGCTGTCTGAGTGCAGTAAACTAGTGAAGGGATGATTCAGTATTCTTATCACACTGCAGCTAAGTGCACTACAGTGGTACACTAAATGCTGCGTAACTGCAACCTACCACACAAGGAAAATGGAAATTGGTTTGTAATAATTACTCACTAGAGTTGAGACTAATATTCTCAGCTTGTTGAATTCATGATGCCTTTATTACGACATCTACTGTAATATGAGCAATTCCAATCGTGCAAATGAATTATTGTGCCAAATTATTTGGAGCTTTTACCCTTGCTAAAGAGATGTCTTGCCTCTCCACAAAATATTCCTTCATGTTCACTGCTCTAGAATGTTGCTTCTACGTGACAGATTGTTTGACCCTATACCTATTTTTAATATATGCAACAGGTTTCGGAAGTAAGCTCAATTCTGGGTAGGGCTGGTACTGTTGGGCTTGGCAAAGCAGTGGACGTACTAGACACACTTGGCAGTAGCATGACAAATTTGAATCCAAGTAGTGGTTTTGGATCAGGCGCTACAACAAAGGGCAACAAAATATCCATTTTGGCATTTGAGGTTGCTAATACTATAGTGAAAGGTTGCAATTTGATGCGAGCTCTTTCAAAAGAGAGCGTAAAACATTTAAAAGAAGTGGTGCTTCATTCAGAAGGTGTTCAAAATCTTGTAGCCAAAGATATGGATGAGCTGCTCAAGATTGCTGCTGCTGACAAAAGGTTTGTTCTGAATCTTTGCTGCTTTTACCAGTTACAACATTTGCCCAATATACTATTTATTTCTTGCAGAATATGTTGAACCAATAGTATATGAAGAAAGTTGGACCTTAACTTGTGCTATTGTGTTCTTATTGAAGTTTTTGTGTTTCCAACAGGGAAGAGTTGAAAGTGTTCTCTACAGAAGTTATTCGCTTTGGAAACCGTTGCAAGGATCCTCAGTGGCACAACTTGGATCGCTACTTCGACAAGTTCGGTTCATTTTGACCCTTACATTTGATGACAATAACCATTTTTGCAGTGTTAATTTAGCGTCTTTCTGCATCAAACTCTTCCAGGGTGTCATCAGAACGGACTCCTCAACATCACTTGAAAGAAGAGGCAGAATCAGTGATGCAGAAATTGGTGACTTGTGTTCAATATACAGCTGTAAGTAATGCTCACTTGCCTTATAAGAGGTATCTCGTAGTGCCATTATTTACTAGGTTTATAATTATAATTTAGCAGTCCAAAACATAATTAAGAGCGTATTAGTTTCTTCACACATGTTAAGCTGTATATTCCATGAGGACATACATGGGTCACTGGAGCCTGTAGCCTAAAGCGGACTAGAGGTTGATGACCAAATTTGTTTGATGGCTCAGTTTATGAGCAATAAACAACTCGCTTGATTCCTGATTGCATGAGTTTTAGGAAATTACATTTCCACCAAGTTCCATGTACAAAAGACAAGAGAAAAAATGTCGCAAAGTTATCTCAGAATGGTTGAATGACATGTTTTTAATACTCCCTCCTATCCATATTGCTTGTCTTAGATTTAGTGTCTATATGGATCGGAGGGAGTAACACAATTTTAATGCTAGAATGATGTGTATATATCACCTGCCAATAGCTTTGGAATAAAGTTTTTAATGGAACCTTGGCTGTCATTCTTCTAGCATTTATCCGGTTTTTTTCCTGTTGCACCTTTTGTTCAAACTGTTGACTTCAGTTCTTCTTTTATCTTCCAGGAATTATACCATGAAATGCATGCCCTTGACAGATTTGAACAGGACTATCAACGTAAACAGCAGGAAGATGATGGTTCAAGTGTTGCCCAAAGAGGTCAGTTTCTTTAGCATGACAGTACATTGGAATATCCATAGGAATTCTTTGATATTTAAGACTCCTAGTTTGGATGAAGAATACTTTATTGTCTCGTATGGTGGTGTTCTGGTTCCTTTTCAGGTCATCTGAAAAGTTAAGATTGAGTATCCTCAGGATATTTACTTCTCTAGAATCTTTCTTTTAAGAGACATGCTTTATGCTATTAGCCACACTCAAATTGTAAATGTATAATTAGGATTGCCATGTTGACACTGACAGTTTGATTGATTATACCTAGTTATCTACTGAGCAAGGTCTCTAATGCCGTCATCTCACTGCCAAGTGTCTCCAATTAAATTGTCAGTAGGTGGCCACTAGTGTATTTTGATCAATATATCTAAGGGCTACCTCCATGGTTGGTATGGCTGCATGACCACACCCAACAAAGTCAAATCAGCCAAAGCTTTGTTCTATGCCCAATTGTCCATCACTTGTTTCAATATTGAAGTTCAGTGAGTCAACACCATGGCCTATTTTTGTATGTGTTGTCCTGCTTGTTAAAATACTTTGCGGTCCAGCCATATAAATAAGATGAGCTATTGAACTGTGAATAAGAATAACCCATATGCAATTTAATCAACTTCCAGTTCCAGAACCTATTGTAATATTTAAAAATGTAATTCAAGCTCACAACTGCTGCTGCTGCTTTAGGGTTAATATTTAGTGATGTAATCTCAACTGTTATTACCTGTATAATTTATCTTTTTGTTTTCCTTAACAGAATATTGATATTGCCCTGTAAGCACTAGATTTTGAATGCACTTGCCTCTGGGTAACTACCAGTTCCTTCGAGTTAACGTATATTTAAAGGAACATTTAATGGTTTATGAGTAGAGTTGTTAACTCTCTTGTTTGCGTTATTTGATAATGATGCTTAATGTTCTGTTCTGTTTGCAGGTGAGAGCCTGCACATACTAAAGCAGGAGGTCAAGAGCCAACAGAAGCATGTTAAAAGTTTGAAGAAGAAGTCTCTCTGGTCCAAGAATTTGGAAGAGGTTGGTAGGTAGTTTCATTATGATTCTGTGCTATCAGCAACACCAGTTTTAGGAATGAATGTTCATGTTGATGTTGTCTAGTTCCACTTACTGCATGCTCTGGAGGAATCATACTTGGATTTCCTTGCACAATACTGTTCTTCTAATTCGAGAAATAATACTCTCTTCCTAGGTTATGGAAAAACTTGTAGACATCGTGCACTTCTTGCATTTGGAGATCCATAATACCTTTGGGTGCTCAGGTAATAAGCTTTGTGATTACTGTGTCTTGTATAAAACTTGCATGCTCTTGCACATATTGGGCTGTTGTGTAGTTTGTCATTTCTTTACTTTTTTACTGGTTAGATAACGTGCTAGTGGAAAATGCACCTTTTATTAATGCGCCATAACTTCAGTTTCATCTCCGCTAATGATCTTATGATGCTAGTGGAAAATACACCTTTTATTAATGTGCCATAACTTCAGTTTCATTTCGGCTAATGATCTTATGATAAGCATCACACACATCTGTAGCTTTAGCTCAGAAGTGCTTTTTGCATAACCAAATAAGCTCAGTTCAGGTACTTCCCGATCAGACATTCAAGTTTGTCACCTCATCTCTGGGATTTAGCAATCCTTTTCACCCCCTTCCTCTAAAGAACATATTAGTGTATTCTCGTCATCGAACATTTGCTTAGGTGCGAAATAATTATTCTGACCTGTGATGTCCTCACTTGCGGAAGGCACTTCAAAAACATACGAGGTGCTCGTTAACTGTGCGATCCCTACAAGATTCCTTTGTATATTATCCAAATAAATTGCAACTTTTTGAGTCAGTAGAACAATGCCCGTGCGTTGCAACGGGATATAAATATTCTACTACGTTAGCTCGTGATTTACCTGTCAATAATAATGCGATTGTGTAAATAAATGTTCATCAAATTCTGCCGGTGAATTACCTTGTATTTTGATTAGAAGTTTGGTAAGTAAATTAAAGTATAATTGGTTCAGAAGGTAAGTAACTTAAGATGATTGATTATCATATACATGGAAGATTGGACGAAGGGGTGGTGGAAAGAAAGGTGAAATGGGAACCTTACGTTCTTTTTAAATAGTATTTTTGAGTCATTGCTCATTACCCAGTTGGCATAATTATTATGTATTGCATGTAGCACACATTACAAGTAACCAATATGTGCTTAAGACGTGTTGGCAGTGTAGATTTATGCTATGTGACATTATGAACTCATTGATCATTGACATTGAAGACATGGTCTATCGTTTGATTTCTTATTAAAGATACAACTATGCTATCTCCAGTTACAGATTGACATGCACATGCAAATAAGTTAATCTTCCAATTTTCTTATGTATTTTGCATTGCTTATGACTTGTGCGTCTACCAATCTATAGATAATGAAGAATCACAGGAACCTACTAAACGACGTAATAGATTGGGTCCAGCAGGACTTGCGCTGCATTATGCCAATATCATCAGTCAGATTGATGCTCTTGTAAGTTCATCAGACACCACCGGACACCCTAATTTTATGTGGTCTGAAAATAAATTCATTGTCATTTTTCTGTACCAGCAGACAGTTCGTATGCATTAGAGTGCCATTTCTGTATGACATATCCCATATCCCTCAAACTAACATGACTTAGTAATGGTACTTTGCATTACAAGAAAGGAATCAAAGGATCAGTACAATGTTACACTAGTGGGATATTATTATTACATTTTCATGTCTGTGCAGCTTGATGTTGTTGTGCTAACTGCTAGCAAAGATCTCAACCTGTTGCTTTCTCTGGCAATCTAACAAGGGTTAGTCTATTGGCAGGTTTCTCGCTCATCTTCTGTTCCTCCAAACACAAGGGATTCATTATACCAGAGTTTGCCACCGACCATAAAATCTGCTCTCCGTTCTAAGCTACATTCATCTGGAGTTAAGGAAGAGGTATGCCAGAGGGCACCCAACATATTCAATAGTGACACTGACTTTATGAGTAGAGAATAAAGTAGTCTGCAAAAGTCAACACCTTGCTGTGGTTTACATACGACTCTATGATTGATGTAATATTGTACTGATTTGGTACAGCTTACTGTTCCTCAAATCAAGGGGGAAATGGAGAAGACATTACGGTGGCTTGTCCCGGTTGCAAATAACACCACCAAGTAATCTAAGCTACCTTCATATCACTCACCAATTACAGCCATCTCATTACTTTTTGTTACTCATGATATGTGATTGTTTCAGGGCTCACCATGGCTTTGGTTGGGTTGGAGAGTGGGCAAATACAGGGTTAGTAAACCTCATTCAAATTTGAACAGTACTAATTTAGATGTGGGATATTGAAGAATGATCTTTTTGTCTTATGCAGGTCAGAGGTGAACTGCAAGCCGACAGGGCATATGGACCTCACCCGAATTGAGACACTGCATCATGCTGACAGGGACAAGACCGAAGCGCATATCCTTGAGCTTGTCGTATTGCTTCAGCATCTCATCAGTCAATCCAGAGCCGCGAATGGCGAGCGATCTCCCATCAAGTCTCCTGTTCGATCTCCTACACAAAGGGGCTCTTCAATCACATTGTCTCCAAACAAAGCGAGCAGTTCATCACCTGTTCTGACACAACAAGAACAAGAGATGCTAAGGGATGTCAAGTACAGGAAATTCGTTCCTGGTATAAGCAAAAGCCAAGAGTTTGACACAAAGGCAAGGCATATGCAAAGCAGGTTGATCAAAAGTAACAGCCATTCACCAAGCAGTAGCAACAGGAAAGAATTCCTCTCGATCAGGAGTATGCTTCCTGTCATTAATTTTGAAATCGATAGGACCAAAGCTCTGGATATGATCGACAATCTAAAAGTGCAGTGAGGAGTCGAATCGACCGGTGCCAAGTCCTGGATACTTCGATGCCATCTGTGATCTTAAAAATTCCATATTGCTCGAAGTATACATCAGGTCTGCCGAGCCGATTGCCATGTGCCTGCAGCGAAGGCGCCTGTGGCAGTAGGGCGCCAATTTGGAGGCACCAAAAGAGGGCCGGGTGGTCTGGGATCAGGGCTAGCTTATGTATGATATGGGGTGAAAAGGAAAGGGGAATTTTATTGTAAAAAGCAATTTGTTGTGTTTGTGAGCTCTTTGTACAAGCAATGCAAGTTTTGATGGAGAAAGGGACACTGATTCTGTGTCATATTGTGTTTCCCTAGAGCAACATAGCAGCATCTGTTGCGTGGTCATGATTTTTTTTAATTATTATTATCAAGTGCTCCTTCTGTGTCCTGGAGAGGCCTGACCTCGCCACCAGGGCAAAAGGTGTGGTTTCATCTGGGACAGCAGAAACTCATCTTCCGAAAGTTAAACCGCTCCATGGTTCTGAATCCAAATCTTCTCAGATTTGAGACACACATTTATGATTGATGCGTAGGACTCCACAGCTTTTTGCAACTTCAGGATCAGACGAACAATGTGAGCTTGCGTAAGGCAAACTCAGTTTCATCAATTTGTGCACTTGGAGCATCTCTAGCCGAACTCCTAAATTTGGACTACTACACCCTCTGTAAACTAATATAAGATCTTCTACATCACTTGCGTGATCTAAAATATCTTATATTATTACATTAGTTTATAGACGAAATACTACTCATATTCGACGTGCAAAAGCTCGCATAAGGCAAACTCTAGTTGGACTCTACTCATATTAGTTTCAGCAATTTGTGCACTTGGAGCATCTCTAGTTGAACTCCTAAATTTTAACTACTACTCACATTCCACGTGTGGAGCTAACAAAACCCTCACACACAGCGAACCAAACTATGATTGGATGGTTAGAAGGATAGTGGTATCCCAAGCCCAACAGAGTTCAGGTCCTAGTATTTCTAAATTTCTGAATTTATTTCAGCCCTTTCGGCGATGTGCGTTCAGTGAGAGAAGACGTTCCAGTTGACTACGACTCAGTCTCTCAAAGGTGCTCATAGGGGTAGGACGTGCGTGCGTGCATTCATAGGGGTGAATGTATGTGCGTATGTATGAGCATTTGCGTCTGTACTGTGTCAAAAAAAACCTCACACGTACTAGACCCCACATGGAAGTTTCTCTTCCTTCTTTCTTCCACGTGGCCAACGACGATTTCTAGGGGTAGATGATGTCTTCCTAGGGTAGATGATCTGCAAAAGCAATTTAATAGAGACTCGTCGAGTGTGACGTATGCTTGCAAGGAGTCGAAAAAGGCGAAGAAATTCGTCGGGGGTGGTCGAGAGAAAGGTGCAACATGTCGGAGTCAGGGAAGGTGGTTGTCGTTGTCGTGCCGTGGGCCAAAAGCCTAGGAGGGCCCCAAGCCGCTCATCACGGCACCGCTGCCTCCAGGAGTCTATCTGTGCCTGCTACTAGTCACCGGTGACCTGATTTTCAAACCGGGCTCCCCCTTCCTATTAAATGCATCGCGAAAATACATTTGTTCGGACAACATGAGATATAAGAGAAGGGAAAAGAGAAAGAGCGAGTTCGACGCATTATCAAGAAAACCGCTGTGCACACCCACAATCGCTCATGCACCGTGGGGCAAAAACCTGATAACACCAACCCCTATACTGGTACCACCAGTGGTAGGCGTCCACCAAGTACGACCAAAAGACATTAGGGTTTAAGAGCATCTACAGCCACATATAGCTAAACCGACTAGTCATACGTCCGGGGACGCAATAGGACGCGTCCCGCGGACAGTGACCGATCACACCTCAAATTTTCATTCCCTCATCCGGATACCTCAGTTAGCAAACCTAAAATCCATATTACACATGCATCATAAACTTTCGATACAGCCGGACGTCCGACAACTACATCAATACATGCCCCCATCGGACTATCAAAATTCGGCATGTTGTACCTACATACTAGCTATGGACAAAGACCATCCATGCTTGCTCTTGCCGACACCCTTGGCGTCTTTGTCACGGAAGTAGCGGTCGAAAACGCAATATGGATCAAGCCGGAGTTGTCTGCCTCGTCACTGTCCTCCTCCTACTCTTTGGGGGATAGTTCGGCCATGGCATGGACTGCCCGGGCTTGATCTCAAGCGAGGGCGTGCGTGTTCCTCCTCTGTCGCTTCTAGAGGATGCATGCATAGATGGCTTCCTCTTCCGTGAAAGCGCGCGCCGCCACATCGGCAGCGAGGCGGGCCTCACGCTCTGTGGCCCTCTGCTTGTTACGGTTGGCATATCGGTTCCTGTAGCACTCATACGCCGGCGGACCGAAGGTGGCACGGCAGACGACCCTCGAGCTTCCAACATTGGTGGATCTGAGCACCAGTTGCACCGATGCAATGGTTTTGCGTCAGACAAACTCTGACACCGGTCAGGCGCACTCCTCCCAGGAATGGTGGAGGGCCAGGCGGGCAGACATTGCCTCCTCCGGCCCGCATGGCACGACACCCCATTTGACGGATCTGGAGTGATCGAAGTTAGATCCGCTGCCCGATATACCAGAGAGGGCTGGAGGGGAGTTTGTGTTGGGAATATGCCCTAGAGGCAATAATAAATAGGTTATTATTATATTTCCTTGTTCATGATAATCGTTTATTATCCATGCTAGAATTGTATTGATAGGAAACTCAGATACATGTGTGGATACATAGACAACACCATGTCCCTAGTAAGCCTCTAGTTGACTAGCTCGTTGATCAATAGATGGTTACGGTTTCCTGACCATGGACATTGGATGTCGTTGATAACGGGATCACATCATTAGGAGAATGATGTGATGAACAAGACCCAATCCTAAGCCTAGCACAAGATCGTGTAGTTCGTTTGCTCAGAGCTTTTCTAATGTCAAGTATCATTTCCTTAGACCATGAGATTGTGCAACTCCCGGATACCGTAGGAATGCTTTGGGTGTACCAAACGTCACAACGTAACTGGGTGGCTATAAAGGTGCACTACAGGTATCTCCGAAAGTGTCTGTTGGGTTGGCACGAATCGAGACTGGGATTTGTCACTCCGTGTAAACGGAGAGGTATCTCTGGGCCCACTCGGTAGGACATCATCATAATGTGCACAATGTGACCAAGGAGTTGATCACGGGATGATGTGAGTTACGGAACGAGTAAAGAGACTTGCCGGTAACGAGATTGAACAAGGTATCGGGATACCGACGATCGAATCTCGGGCAAGTAACATACCGATAGACAAAGGGAATTGTATACGGGATTGATTGAATCCTCGACATCGTGGTTCATCCGATGAGATCATCGAGGAGCATGTGGGAGCCAACATGGGTATCCAGATCCCGCTGTTGGTTATTGACCGGAGAGTCGTCTCGGTCATGTCTGCGTGTCTCCCGAACCCGTAGGGTCTACACACTTAAGGTTCGGTGACGCTAGGGTTATAGAGATATTAGTATGCGGTAACCCGAAAGTTGTTCGGAGTCCCGGATGAGATCCCGGACGTCACGAGGAGTTCCGGAATGGTCCGGAGGTAAAGATTTATATATGGGAAGTCTTATTTTGGTCGCCGGAAAAGTTTCGCACTTTATCGGTATTGTACCGGGAGTGCCGAAAGGGGTCCGGGGTCCACCAGCCCTCGGGGGGCCACATGGGCCGTGGGGGTGCGCCTTGGCCTATATGGGCCAAGGGAACCAGCCCCAAGAGGCCCATGCGCCAAGAGATAAGATAAACGGAGAGTCCTAAAGGGGGAAGGCACCTCCGAGGTGCCTTGGGGAGGAAGGACTCCTCCCTGGCCGCACCCTTCCTTGGAGGAAGGGCCAAGGCTGCGCCCCCCTCTCCCTTGGCCCTATATATAGTGGGGGGGGGGAGGGAGGGCAGCAATATCCTAGCCCCTGGCGCCTCCCTCTCCCTCCCGTGACACCTCTCCCTCCCGTTAGTGCTTGGCGAAGCCCTACCGGGATCCCCGCTACTTCCACCACCATGCCGTCGTGCTGCTGGATCTCCATCAACCTCTCCTCCCCCCTTGCTGGATCAAGAAGGAGGAGACGTCGCTGCTCCGTACGTGTGTTGAACGCGGAGGTGCCGTCCGTTCGGCGCTAGGATCATCGGTGATTTGGATCACGACGAGTACGACTCCATCAACCCCGTTCTCTTGAACGCTTCCGCTCGCGATCTACAAGGGTATGTAGATGCACTCCTTCCCTCTCGTTGCTAGTAAACTCCATAGATTGATCTTGGTGATGCGTAGAAAATTTTGAATTTCTGCTACGTTACCCAACAGTGGCATCATGAGCTAGGTCTATGCGTAGTTTCTATGCACGAGTAGAACACAAAGCAGTTGTGGGCGTAGATGTTGCCAATTCTTCTTGCCGCTACTAGTCTTATCTTGTTTCGGCGGCATTGTGGGATGAAGCGGCCCGGACCGACCTTACACGTACTCTTACGTGAGACAGGTTCCACCGACTGACATGCACTAGTTGCATAAGGTGGCTAGCGGGTGTCTGTCTCTCCCACTTTAGTCGGAACGGATTCGATGAAAAGGGTCCTTATGAAGGGTAAATAGAAATTGGCATATCACGTTGTGGTTTTGCGTAGGTAAGAAACGTTCTTGCTAGAAACCCATAGCAGCCACGTAAAACATGCAACAACAATTAGAGGACGTCTAACTTGTTTTTGCAGGGTATGCTATGTGATGTGATATGGCCAAAAGGATGTGATGAATGATATATGTGATGTATGAGATTGATCATGTTCTTGTAATAGGAATCACGACTTGCATGTCGATGAGTATGACAACCGGCAGGAGCCATAGGAGTTGTCTTTATTTTTTGTATGACCTGCGTGTCATTGAATAACGCCATGTAAATTACTTTACTTTATTGCTAAGCGCGTTAGCCATAGAAGTAGAAGTAATCGTTGGCGTGACAACTTCATGAAGACACAATGATGGAGATCATGATGATGGAGATCATGGTGTCATGCCGGTGACAAAGACGATCATAGTGCCCCGAAGATGGAGATCAAAGGAGCAAAATGATATTGGCCATATCATGTCACTATTTGATTGCATGTGATGTTTATCATGTTATGCATCTTATTTACTTAGAACGACGGTAGCTTAAATAAGATGATCCCTCACTAAAATTTCAAGAGACGTGTTCCCCCTAACTGTGCACCGTTGCGAAGGTTCGTTGTTTCGAAGCACCACGTGATGATCGGGTGTGATAGATTCTAACGTTCGAATACAACGGGTGTTGACGAGCCTAGCATGTACAGACATGGCCTCGGAACACATGCGAAACACTTAGGTTGACTTGACGAGCCTAGCATGTACAGACATGGCCTCGGAACACAAGAGACCGAAAGGTCGAGCATGAGTCGTATAGAAGATACGATCAACATGGAGATGTTCACCGATGATGACTAGTCCGTCTCACGTGATGATCGGACACGGCCTAGTTTGACTCGGATCATGTATCACTTAGATGACTAGAGGGATGTCTATCTGAGTGGGAGTTCAATAATCAGATGAACTTCATTATCATGAACATAGTCAAAAGGTCTTTACAAATTATGTCATACGCTTTAGTTCTACTGTTTAAGATATGTTCCTAGAGAAAATTTAGTTGAAAGTTGGTAGTAGCAATTATGCGGACTGGGTCCGTAAACTGAGGATTGTCCTCATTGCTGCACAGAAGGCTTATGTCCTTAATGCACCGCTCGGTGTGCTGAACCTCAGCGTCGTCTGTAGATGTTGCGGAACATCTGACATACACGTTTTGATAACTACGTGATAGTTCAGTGCGTAATGCTAACGGTTTAGAATTTTGGCACCAAAGACGTTTTTGAAACGTCACAGAACATATGAGATGTTCTGAAGACTGAAATTGGGATTTCAGACTAGTGCCCACGTCAAGAGGTATGAGACCTTTGACAAGTTTCTTAAGCCTGCAGACTAAGGGAGAAAAGCTCAATCGTTGAGCATGTGCTCAGATTGTCTGAGTGCCACAATCGCTTGAATCGAGTGGGAGTTAATCTTCCAGATGAGATAGTGATAGTTCTCCATAGTCACTGCCACCAAGCTATTAGAGCTTCGTGATGAACTATAACATATCAAGGATAGACATGATGATCCTTGAGCAACTCGCGATGTTTGACACCGCGAAAGTAGAAATCAAGAAGGAGCATCAATTGTTGATGGTTAGTAAAACCACTAGTTTAAGAAGAGCAAGGGCAAAAGGGATACTTCATGAAACAGCAAGTCGTTTGCTACTCTAGTGAAGAATCCCAAGGTTGAACCCAAACCCAAGACTAAGTGCTTCTGTAATGAGGGGAACGGTCACTGAAGCAGAACTACCCTAGATACTTGGTAGATGAGAAGGCAGGCAAGGTCGACAGAAGTATATTGGATATACATTATATGAATGTGTACTTTACTAGTACTCCTAGAAGCACCAGGGTATTAGATACCGGTTCGGTTGCTAAGTGTTAGTAACTCGAAATAAAAGCTGCGGAATAAACGGAGACTAGCTAAAGGTGAGATGACGATATGTGTTGGAAGTATTTCCAAGGTTGATGTGATCAAGCATCGCATGCTCCCTCTACCATCGAGATTTGGTGTTTGCGTTGAGCATGATTGGATTATGTTTATCGCAATACGGTTATTCATTTAAGGAGAATAATGGTTACTCTGTTTATTTGAATAATACCTTCAATGGTCTTGCACCTAAAATGAATCTCGATCGTAGTGATACACATGTTCATGCCAAAAGTAATGATAGTACCACATACTTGTGGCACTGCCATTTGAGTCATATTGGTATAGAACGCATGAAGAAGCTCCATGTAGATGGATCTTTGGACTCAGTCGTTTTTGAAAAGATCGAGACATGCGAACCATGTCTATTGGTATATATGCATGAAGAAACTCCATGCAGATGGATCGTTTGGACTCACTTGATTTTGAATCACTTGAGACATGCAAATCATACCACATGGGCAAGATGACTGAAAGTCCTCGTTTTCAGTAAGATGGAACAAGAGAGCAACTTATTGGAAGTAATACATTTTGATGTATGCAGTCCAATGAGTGCTGAGGCATGTAGTGGATATCGTTATGTTCTTACTTCACAGATGATTTGAGTAGATGCTGAGTGTATTTACTTGATGAAACACAAGTCTGAATTATTGAAAGGTTCAAGTAATTTCAGAGTGAAGTTGAAGATCGTCGTGACAAGAGGATAAAATGTCTGTGATATGATCATAGAGATGAGTATCTGAGTTACGAGTTTGGCACACAATTAAGACATTGTGGAAAGTGTTTCACAATTAATACCGCCTGGAACACCATAGTGTGATGGTGTGTCCGGACATCATAGCTGCACCCTATTGGATATGGTGCATACCATGATGTCTCTTATCGAATTACCACTATCGTTTATGGGTTAGGCATTAGAGACAACCGCATTCACTTTAAAAGGGGCACCACGCAATTCCGTTGAGACGACACCGTTTAGAGAAACCTAAGTTGTCGTTTCTTAAAAGTTTGGGGCTGCGATGCTTATGTGAAAAAGTTTCAGGCTGATAAGCTCGAACCCAAAGCGGATAAATGCATCTTCATAGAATACCCAAAACAGTTGGGTATACCTCCTATTTCAGATCTGGAAGCAAAAGTAATTGCTTCTAGAAACGAGTCCTTTCTCGAGGAAAAGTTTCTCTCGAAAGAATTGAGTGGGAGGATGGTGGAGACTTGATAAGGTTATTGAACCGTCACTTCAACTAGTGTGTAGCAGGGCACAGGAAGTTGTTCCTGTGGCACCTACACCAATTGAAGTGGAAGCTTATGATAGTGATCATGAAACTTCGGATCAAGTCACTACCAAACCTCGTAGGACGACGAGGATGCGTGCTACTTCAGAGTGGTACGTGATCCTGTCTTGAAAGTCATGTTGTTGGACAACGATGAACCTATGAGCTGTGGAGAAGCGATGGTGGGCCCATATTCCGACAAATGGTTAGAAGCCATGAAATCCGAGATAAATGGATCTTTGAGAAGAAGACGGACGTGGACGGTAATGTTACCGTCTATGAAGCTCGACTTGTGGCAAAGAGTATTTCCACAAGTTCAAGGAGTTGACTACGATGAGATTTTCTCATCCGTAGCGATGCTTAAGTCCGTCGGAATCATGTTAGCATTAGCTGCATTTATGAAATCTGGCAGATGGATGTCAAAACAAGTTTCCTTACCAGTTTTCGTAAGGAAAGGTTGTATGTGATACAATCAGAAAGGTTTTGTCGATCCTAAGGATGCTAAAAGGTATGCTAGCTCCAGCGATCCTTCCATGGACTAGAGCAAGCATCTCGGAGTCAGAATATACGCTTTGATGGAGTGATCAAAGTTTTTGGGTTTATACAAAGTTTGTTAGAAACTTGTATTTACAATAAAGTGAGTGGGAGCGCTACAACATTTCTGATAAGTATATGTGAATGACATATTGTTGATCCGAAATGATGTAAAATTTCTGGAAAGCATAAAGGGTTGTTTGAAAGGAGTTTTTCAAAGGAAGACCTGGATAAAGCTGCTTACATATTGGGCATCAAGATCTATAGAGATAGATCAAGACGCCCGATGATACTTTCAAAGAACGCACACCTTGACATGATTTTGAAAGAGTTCAAAATAGATCAGCAAAGAAGGAGTTCTTGGCTGTGTTACAAGGTGTGAGTATTGAGTAAGACTCAAGACCTGACCACAGCAGAAGAGAGAGAAAGGACGAAGGTCGTCCCCTATGCTTTAGACGTAGGCTCTACAGTATGCTATGCTGTGTACCGCACATGAAGTGTGCCTTGCCATGAGTTGGTCAAGGGGTACAATAGTGATCCGGGAATGGATCACATGACAGCGGTCGAACTTATCCTTAGTATCTAGTGGACTAAGGAATTTTCTCGATTATGGAGGTGAAAAGGAGTTCGTCGTAAAGGGTTACGTCGATGCGAACTTTGACACTAATCCGGATGACTCTGAGTAGTAAACCGGATTCGTATAGTAGAGCAGTTATTTGAAATGGCTCCAAATAGCGCGTGGTAGCATCCACAAGATGACATAGATATTCGTAAAGCACACACGGATCTGAAAGGTTCAGACCCGTTGACTAATAACCTCTCTCACAAGCATAACATGATCAAACCAGAACTCATTGAGTGTTAATCACATAGTGATGTGAACTAGATTGTTGACTCTAGTAAACTCTTTGGATGTTGGTCACATGGTGATGTGACCTATGAGTGTTAATCACATGGTGATGTGAACTAGATTATTGACTCTAGTGCAAGTGGGAGACTGTTGGAAATATGCCCTAGAGGCAATAATAAATAGGTTATTATTATATTTCCTTGTTCATGATAATCGTTTATTATCCATGCTAGAATTGTATTGATAGGAAACTCAGATACATGTGTGGATACATAGACAACACCATGTCCCTAGTAAGCCTCTAGTTGACTAGCTCGTTGATCAATAGATGGTTACGGTTTCCTGACCATGGACATTGGATGTCGTTGATAACGGGATCACATCATTAGGAGAATGATGTGATGGACAAGACCCAATCCTAAGCCTAGCACAAGATCGTGTAGTTCGTTTGCTCAGAGCTTTTCTAATGTCAAGTATCATTTCCTTAGACCATGAGATTGTGCAACTCCCGGATACCGTAGGAATGCTTTGGGTGTACCAAACGTCACAACGTAACTGGGTGGCTATAAAGGTGCACTACAGGTATCTCCGAAAGTGTCTGTTGGGTTGGCACGAATCGAGACTGGGATTTGTCACTCCGTGTAAACGGAGAGGTATCTCTGGGCCCACTCGGTAGGACATCATCATAATGTGCACAATGTGACCAAGGAGTTGATCACGGGATGATGTGAGTTACGGAACGAGTAAAGAGACTTGCCGGTAACGAGATTGAACAAGGTATCGGGATACCGACGATCGAATCTCGGGCAAGTAACATACCGATAGACAAAGGGAATTGTATACGGGATTGATTGAATCCTCGATATCGTGGTTCATCCGATGAGATCATCGAGGAGCATGTGGGAGCCAACATGGGTATCCAGATCCCGCTGTTGGTTATTGACCGGAGAGTCGTCTCGGTCATGTCTGCGTGTCTCCCGAACCCGTAGGGTCTACACACTTAAGGTTCGGTGACGCTAGGGTTATAGAGATATTAGTATGCGGTAACCCGAAAGTTGTTCGGAGTCCCGGATGAGATCCCGGACGTCACGAGGAGTTCCGGAATGGTCCGGAGGTAAAGATTTATATATGGGAAGTCTTATTTTGGTCGCCGGAAAAGTTTCGCACTTTATCGGTATTGTACCGGGAGTGCCGAAAGGGGTCCGGGGTCCACCAGCCCTCGGGGGGCCACATGGGCCGTGGGGGTGCGCCTTGGCCTATATGGGCCAAGGGAACCAGCCCCAAGAGGCCCATGCGCCAAGAGATAAGATAAACGGAGAGTCCTAAAGGGGGAAGGCACCTCCGAGGTGCCTTGGGGAGGAAGGACTCCTCCCTGGCCGCACCCTTCCTTGGAGGAAGGGCCAAGGCTGCGCCCCCCCTCTCCCTTGGCCCTATATATAGTGGGGGGGGGAGGGAGGGCAGCAATATCCTAAGCCCTGGCGCCTCCCTCTCCCTCCCGTGACACCTCTCCCTCCCGTTAGTGCTTGGCGAAGCCCTACCGGGATCCCGCTACTTCCACCACCACGCCGTCGTGCTGCTGGATCTCCATCAAGCTCTCCTCCCCCCTTGCTGGATCAAGAAGGAGGAGACGTCGCTGCTCCGTACGTGTGTTGAACGCGGAGGTGCCGTCCGTTCGGCGCTAGGATCATCGGTGATTTGGATCACGACGAGTACGACTCCATCAACCCCGTTCTCTTGAACGCTTCCGCTCGCGATCTACAAGGGTATGTAGATGCACTCTTTCCCTCTCGTTGCTAGTAAACTCCATAGATTGATCTTGGTGATGCGTAGAAAATTTTGAATTTCTGCTACGTTACCCAACAGTTTGGGGAGGATCGAAGTGAAGTAGAGTGAAGCGGCTACTGTTTGGCCCGAGGAGCACATATATGTGAGGTCAGAATGGGCTAGGTTGGGCGGATTCTATGTGCCCCAGATTTGGGTTGTATATGAGGGTACCGGTCAGCTGAACGGGCCGGTACGAGGCGTGTGTCTCGGACCACTCTTTTTAACCGGTCAATGACCGGGCCGTCCATTTAGACGGCGGTCGGGTGTAGATGCAAGCTGCCCATCAAACCAAAGTTGAAACTAATTAACGACACAGTTGCAAGACGAAGCATCAACTCTGACACACCAATCAGCCAGACGAAAATAGGACCTTACAGATCATCAGCATGTCAATGTCGTTGATCTTGTCCTTCAAAAAAAAAATGTCGTTGATCTTGAGCATCTCCCCACCTCTCTTCAGCTCCGAAGCACCCTCACCTCCTGAAGACCTGCCCAGTAAAGCGAACAAACAGCGAACACAATGTCGAAAGGAGACTTTGATCAGTTTCTTTTCAAACGTTGCCTTGTTACGAGCTAGGCATTCATCACCAGGGAAGAAAGTACAACACCAATCATAAATAAAACTGTCAAACATTCTTGGGATAACTATCAGTGCCAAGACAAAAACACGAGCCCACATTGCGCCGGACGCCGGTGTCATGATTACCGGAGGAGTCGCCCCTAGGGTTCCGCTCATGGCGGACGGCGGGACCAGTGCGTGCTCCTCGCTCCCTCCCGCTCCCGCTCCTGCTCCGACCCCTCACGCACCACCCTCACCGTCGGTACGTTCTCCTCGCTGGCTCCCTCCATTCCGCTAGTTACCTGGCCATGCGTCGCTGAGGTTCGGCGAGGCGGCGGCGAAGGCGTGGCCTCCAGCAGCCGTCGACGATCGATGGATGGTTCAGCGAGCCGCCGCCGTAACCATCGTCGTGTAGCTTTTCACTGGGAGAATTTAGGCGCTAGAATCGCAGGCATTTGCGTGTGCTGCAGCGACTCGGGGGCGCGGGCGTCGTTGTGCACCAGGGATTTGGGTGCGCGTGCGGCGGCCACCGGTTGAATGCGGTAGGCTGGCAGCGATGGCGCCGCCGCCGCCTCCTTTTCGTGAGCGGCAAATCAAGCGTCAGTAGTATTGGAGTCCGTGGCCTGAACCATCGACGTTGGGCTAACCGTGGGGCACCCAGCACTGGCGTGGTAGTCTCTGCGGCGTGCGATTTCGACCTCACGGTCGTGACGCCGACCACGTGTTCGACAGTTTGTTCCAGCCGCTGGTCACAATCAAATTAGAGGCCATTGACTATTCTGACCCCCGTGTCGCCTCTCCCTGGCGGCTCGGGGGAAACCTAAGTTCCACGCCGCCGCTCCTACCGGCCTTTGCAGGAGTGGCGGCGGTCCCCGTTCCCAAAGGGGCTGGGGGTGCCTCCGGTTGCATGCTCGCAGCGGAGCCAGGACGCCGGGCGGCGGCCCCGGGCTGGTGGTGGCGGCGCGGCCGTGTGGACGGCGCGGAGGCTGCGTTTGCGCTCTGCGGCGGCAGCGGGTGCGCGAAGGTGATCTGCTCCCGGTAGTCACCCGGCGGCGCCGTTCTCGCGTCTGCCGGAGCGGCTTCGTGGGTGTCCAGGGCTGCGCGACGGGGCAGCGCTGCGGGCATCGCCAAGACAGCGCTGGCTTCATCGAACTGGAGCTGTGGTCTCGCGCACGGATCTGAGGCGGGGCTGCTCGGCTGCGTGGCTATGGCTGCGGGATTGTCAGGTTCAGGCTATCTCTGAACTCTAATAGCTGCAGCGCACACTAATTTGAACAGAAATGGACGGATTTCAGAGGACATTTATCTAGGGTTTGTCGACTGAGGAGATTTAGCTAGGGTTTGAGGTGATGGTGGATGCTCAGGGATGTATATGCCTGTATGGCTGGATCTTGAGATCGACCATGTCTCCCACTTGGAATTCCCTGTCCTTTTCTTTTTCTGTCAGCATAATGCTTCATTCTGACTTGAGCCTTCAGCAAGTTTTCTTTGATCTGTGTGGCCTGGGCATGAGCATCGAGTAGTGTTGGGTGTAGTTCATTATTGTGGTCTGAGGGAAGCAACAGTTTAGAAATTTTAGGTGGTGGTTTTCCATACAGAGTCTGATAGGGTGTCATCTTCAGAGAGGTATGGAAAGAAGTGTCGTACCACCATTGCAAATGAGAGCCACTGCTGCCACTTTTTGGGTTGCTGGAAAGCCATGCATCTCAGGTAATTCTCTAGGCGGGCGGGCGGGCGTGCGTGCGCGTGCGCCTTTATTCCCAATAGTGAAGATGGGCCAGGCCCCCATACCGGTTCAACACTCCCCCTCAAGATGGGTGGTAGATATCTATCATCCACATCTTGTCATATGTCAAAGTTATAGTCCTTTATTCCCAATCCCTTTGTCTAGCAATCTTCAAACTGCTGCCCGGAGCTTACACCAGTAAAGGCTGATCATGCCAACATCAAGTTTCTCTTTAATAAAGAAGGGATCAATTTCAACATGTTTTGTCCTATCATGTTGGACTGGGTTATTAGCAATGCTTATAGTAGATTACTTGTCACACCACACCCTCAAGGGTCCCTTCCTGAGAAGTTTCTAACTCACTCAGTAGGTGCTTCACCCAGAGCATCTCACTTAACCCTTGAGGTAAGGCTCTATACTCAATTTCTGCTGTTGATCTGGAAACAACTTTTTGCTTCTTGCTTCTCCATGACAACAATTTTCCTCCCACAAGCACACAGTAGCCGGAAGTTGATCTTCTCTCATGTTGACAGCCGGCCTAATCAGTGTCAGTATAGCCATCCACCACAAGATTTCCACTCTTTGCAAACCATAACTCTTTTCTCGGAGTGCCCTTCAAGTATCTCAGGATTCTGTGCACAATATCAAGATGCCCACTCCTTGGTTCATGCATGCATCTACTCACCACAGTCACGACATATGAAATGTCAGGCCTGGTATGACACAAGTACAATAACCTCCCAACCAGTTTCTGATGATCTTCCTTATTCACTAGCTCTTAAGCGATAGGGGTAGGGGCTGCACGACATCCCATCATGCCCATGTCACTCAAGAGATCCAGAACGTATTTCCGTTGGCACAAAGATATTCCCTTCTTTGTCCGAGCCACTTCAATGCCGCGGCGGCGGCTCCAGATGTAGTCCGGCGGCCAGGGTCTGCGGGCAGTTGCCCTGTGCAGCATGGGCTATGGGTTGTTGGGTCGTGCGGCATTGCAATTTGAGGGTGAGTGGTGGTATGTCATGGTGGTGGCCCCGAAAGCGGAAGGTAGTGGTGGCTGAGTGCACAGGGCGCGATGGAGCCGTGGATGTCGGGGCGGTGGCCCCGAGAGCTTTGTATCTTCGAGGGTATGTGCCTCGTGTCATGTGGGCGGCGACGTTGTTGTCGATGTTGGTCGTCGTGTGTTGGCGGTTGCAGCTAGCACATGGCATGTGGAGTGCATGCCTCTTCATTTTTTCGCGAATGCTATCATTTCGTTGATAGAAGAAATTAAGAGTGAATACAAGCGGTGGTACAATTCATGGCACAAACGCAGAAGGCGTAAACATGGTGCACGGAGCAGAGAGACATGGGATGCTCATCCCAGACAGAGACAACACAGCTAAACTCTCCACCCTGGAAGCAACCCAAACTAAACCAACATGACAATCAACATCTCTAAATCCACCGTCGAGGACGCCACAAACAAACAAGGCAGCACCTTCACTAAGGAGAACGACGCTGAGACATCGTCGCCACCCGATCCGAGTAACCAGACCTAGGGTTTCCCCTGATGATCGAAGAGGGGCACAAATGACGGCCATGTCAGTGCCTCCAAGATGGGGACGACACCCGCAGGTGTCGCCGCTGCTAGCATCCAAAGGTCGAGCTAGGATTTCACCTTGGCCAGAGTCTGAGCAATCCCAAGCCGTCGGAGCAAGATTCGGAGAAGAGGAAGCCAAGTTGTCAGTTGAAACTGCCACCGTAGGAAGGGGAGCTACACGCCAGTCGCCGAAGGAGGCATCGGACGTTGCCGGACATGTGAGCTACGGATCTGGAGAAAGGGGGGACGAAGTACGGTGGTGGGCGAGGTTGGGCGGCTGGGTGGGAAGAGAGGTGGCACGAGGGAAGCGAAGATGGCTGGCGACCCGGACATGCCCGGATCTCGAGAGGAGCGTAGTTCTGGGCTGCCGGGGCCGGAGCGACAAGGGCGCCGACACGCCAAAGGGGCCGGAAGAAGACACAGCTCCAGGAACATGCCGAAGCTGGAGCCGCGGCGGGATGGACGCCGGCCAACAAAGGACATCTGCAGGGGGTGGTTGCGGAGCTACCAAGATGCCGCCGAGCCGGAGGAGCTGTAAGGGACGCAGCTCATGCAGGAGGGCTAGATCTGGAACCATGCCGGCCGACCATGGACATGGACAGGGGAGGGGCGCGCAAGTCCATGAACTTCAGGGCCGAAGCCGCACCTGCAGGGTGGGATGCACGTGAGGGGAACACATGCCAGCCGTGCTGCGGATGCAGCCGTCGCCGGGCAACCAAGGTCACCGGGACCTGTAGCTCGGGGAGCGGGGCGGACGCCGCAGTGTCAATGGAGGAGAGGGGCGAGTAGGAGGAGACCCAAGGGCCCGGCGCGGCCGCGCCGGCCAGCCCTCTGGCACCGGCAGCATGGGGATGGGTGGAGGTGGATGGGGACGCAGGGTTGCAGGACCCGAAGAAGCGGCGCGTCTGTGAAGTTGGCACCATCCTAGGGCCTGGCGCGGCTTCGCCTGCCGGCCCTCTGGCGGCAGCAGCGCGGGAGTGGGCGCGGTCGGGGGACGGGCGGCGACTACTAGGGTTCCTCCGGGTCGCCCGAAGCGGGCGACGGGGGGGTTGGGGCTGCCGTTTTCTTTTTGTTTTTGTGAAAGGAAGTTTCCGTCGCATGCCTCTTCATCTGTGTGGGAGAGTCTCTGGGTCTGCTCCTTCCATAGCAGACACGACTTCTTTCAGGCATTTGTGGACGGCTTGCCTGTTTGGTGGAGTGGGTCCTCTCACTGGTGTGTGTTTGTGTGGATGACGTTTTGTTGCGGTGTTTGACTGGACGATGGCTGCCCCCTTGTTGTTTTGGTTTTCGCCCGGTTTTCCGTAATTAGCTGGGCAGCAATTTTCTTAATCAATGAAATGAGCAAATATTTTTTCTCGTGTTTAAAGAATAATCAAGTTAGAGGCTAGAGGAGTGCCGTGTCTCACCGCTGTTGGCTTTCATCTGATCGATGAATATGGTCGTGTTTATCTCACTGCCTGGTTGGAAGTGGAAACTCTGCACTTTTTAAAATAAATATGTGATCTTAGTATTTGTTCAACTGATTCATAGTTCTGCTAATTTATCAGGGTGCATGGAAAGCCGTCGAGATCATCTCTTCGGTTCTCGGTGGTACGACTGCAGTTGTACTTGCATTGACTCCTGCTCTCTATCATTTATTTAATGGAGGACAGTTTGAAAGCACAACCAAACTTTTCAACACAAAGTCTATGGTTGCTGGACTCCTTAATAGTATTGTGTGGGTATTATATAGCTTAGCAGTTCTAAGGAGAGATAGAAGTGTGGATTTGATCATGAGCAATCTGTGCTCCCTTGTGTCGAATTTACACTGTCTGGTTTTCTTCTATGCGCATCGGCGGCAAAACCTCAAAGTACGTACTTCTTGGCTAGCACATATTTATATGCTTTATTGAGATTTTCGATCTGCTAACCCTCTATTTCAAAAGGGTTATGTCGTGGTTGCCATGACCCTCTTCTGTGTCTTCGGATATTTGTTTTGCAACAAATCGGTCCTGACAAAACAATGGGAATCGAAATCGTCTTTGGAGCATTGGGATGCTTCACACAACTAGTTTGCCATCTTTATCAGATATTCGACTTGATGGTACGTGTGATATTTTTTATGAAACTTTAACACAATGAAATTAGAGGTAATGACATTGAAGGACTTCCAAAATTGTCTTTGTTTTCTGTAGAGGAGTACAGCTGAGAGAGTGGAGCTTATCTCTGTCCTACTAAATGTTATACCTAACACACTTTTGGGCGTGGTATCGATTGTGATCACTTACTTGAGGCATCGAGAGCAACTGTTTATGAATGTATGTATCTTCCTATTTCTTCAATATCTCGTATGATCCAGGAATTTGGTGAACTTACTAAACAATTGTATTGCTTTTCAGATTTTAGGTTGTCTTAATTTGATCTGTTATGTTCTGGAGTTTATACTAATTCTACGAATGTGTGATCGAGTGAAAAACTTTTTTGGTTCAGAACGCGAAGGTATGCTTGTCTCTTTTTTAATCCATTGTTGTTAAGTAATTTGAATCCAGAAAGGTATGCTTGTCTTTGTAAGGAACAAATATCGGTAACAAAATATTCTGATTCTTTGTGACTGAAAATTGTTAGGTGACACCGATGGTATTCAAACGGCAAATCTGGGAGTGGCAAGGGATACACCGATAACAAGAGCAGGTATTTTCTGTGAAAATTATCATGAAGCTATTCTGTAAAAGTTGCCGTACTGACAGACTATGGCTTATATACAGATCCTACAGTTTCTTCTCAAGCATTTTTTGATCATATTAGAGCCTTGCGTAATGGCCATGAGACCCTGGACGACAGCATGGGTGTGTGATGCAGAAGACGAAGAGATCGTGGTAATTGAATCTTTTAATTTCATTACCGACTCTAGAGTACACTGTACTGAACTTTGACTTTTGTGAACAGGTCTGAGCGTTGAAGCTGAGCACAGGGGGGCACCACACGATGTCAAGATGGAAGAGGCTTCACTTCTTTTCCATTATGTTTAGGGAAACACATGGGCTACTTTGACCTTCCATGTACAGAGCCGATTAACCTGCGCGCAGAATGGTGCATGATGTGACCGTATACGATATGTCTTGCCGATTCATCAAGTGTTGCCTAGGATAAGACGCATAGGCACAGAGGGTGACGGTATAAAGAGGAACGCATACACATTCATATCACCTGTTTAGTTAGGCGACATAGAATTGCAAAGATCCAAAACAATCTGTTCTGGATTTTTTTTTCTTTTTGGCGGGGAATCTGTTATGGAGTTTTTGTAGCAATGTTGTTACATACAGAAAATTCGATCTTAATGGGGGCGCCCGCAGTATCTTTTGCTGGCATACTCCAAATTTTGGTAAATTTACGGCTTGTGTTTAGGCCAACAAGCAAATGGACAATCTTATACGGGGTTTGTGTCGGTTTGGGTTGGGTTGAACAGGTTGGTTTGGTTGCTTTGAGTTAGGAAGTTTAGCATTTTTATATTCGAAGAATGCTTTTTATCTCAGAAAAGATAAGGCCGTTTGATTTTTTGCCCGAATCTTGAAGCAGTTGAGGAGGACATGTAAGACTCAAGGATCGTCAGCTGGGAAACACAAATGAACCAAAATGAATCCCCACCAGTCTCTTCTTATCGTCACCTACCCAACCCATCGAGGACACACATCACTCAAACCAGACACGTCCGGGCGCATCGCCGCCGCCCCGCTCACTCGCGCATCTGCCAGCTGCCAGGCCGCAGCTGGACGGCGAGACCGTCTCACCGGCGACCATCTTCCTTAGCGCGACCTCCCTGCTCGGGGCGCCTCCACACGGCGACCATCTTCCTCAGCGCGACCTCCTGGGGCGCCTCCACGGCCTCTCATATGCAGCTCCCCTGATATGCATCTTTTTGTTCAAATACACAAAGATTACATATCATTGCATTGATAGGAGAAGCTGAAAGAGTACAAATATCGATTACAATAGCCACACGTACACAAGCTGGCGTGGGCCAAGCGAAGCGGAGCAGTAAGAGGGGAGGGCTGCTCGTCCCTATTACATCACAAAAACTCTATCTCTCACGGAGCATGCTCGCCAATCCATTGGCGCCGACGCAAGCCCAGAGGCGTGCGTCTTCTTGAATGGATTGAAGTAGCCTAGCAGTGGAAGGCTGAAGGTGGTCGACAATGTACCCGTTCCGGTGCTTTCAGATTGCCCACACAGTGAAGTGTAGTTGAGCCCTTTGCGTAGGGTAGCAAGCGATGAAGAGTATGAAGAGATCCACCATTCGGCGAATGGTGTGTCCGGACTCGGATCGTGGCTGTCTAGCAACACCAAGATAAAACCTCATGCCAGATCTGGCGTGAGAAGGGGCACCTAACGAAGAGGCGGTGCATGTCCTCGGTGGCCCGGTCGCAAAGAGGACATCGGTCATTGTGCGGAAACCCCCGCCGAGCGGGACGATCATCCGTCCAATAACGATCTTACAAGGCAAGCCACATGAAGACCTTGACACGAAGAGGAGCCCACGTCTTCCATGTAAGCTTCCACGATGCATCCAATGTAGAGCCATGGAAAAGGGCTAGGTAGCAAGATATGGCGGAGTACACACCGGACGCCGTCCATCTCCAGCGCAACTCATTCGGCCTGGCCTTTAGGGTGGCGTGCCGCAACCTACTCCATAACTCGACGTACTGCACAAGGGTTGCTGGGCCGAGGGCACCAACAATATAGCGCACCCAAGCGCGTCCAGCCAAACGCTTCGCCATTGTCCGTTCGCGGCGGCAACGTTTGGGAACCAGAGAGAAGACTGATGGGGAACGTTACATGGTAAACAATTTTTGTCCTACAAAACACCCAAGATCTATTCTATGGATATGCTATCAACGAGAGGGAATGTGTCTACATACCCTTGTAGACCGAAAGTGTTAACGATCTAGAGATCGTGGTTGGCGTAGTCGTACTCCTTCGTGATCCATTCCGATCCGAGCACCGCACGAACGAGACATCTGAGATGTGCACACGTACGGCTCGGTGACGTATCCTCCTTCTTGATCCAACAAGCGAGGGAGAAGAGGTAGATGGGATATAGGCCAACACGACAACGTGGTGGTGGCAGCGAAACTGCAGCAGGGCTTCGCCAAGTGCTACGTGAGGAGGAAGTGGAGGGAAGGGCAGCCGCCAGGTGAAGGGATGCTGCCCCCTGCACCTCCCCTCTCTTTATATAGGCTAGGGGACAGGGGGCGGCCAAAACCCTCCTAGGGCCAGCCACAAGGGATAAATCCCTTTCAATTTAGAGATAAGATCTTATCTCTAGATTTAACCCTTTAAATTTAGAAACAAAACCTTATCTCTAGATTTAAATGACATGGGCCTTGGGGGCTGGTCGGCCAACCCATGTGGGCTGTTGCCCCACTCCTTGGTCCATGTGGGCCCTTCCTGGTGTCGGGAAACGTAGTAGAAAACAAAAAAATCGGCCTACGAACACCCAAAAACAATATGAAGGTGCATAAGGGGATTGGATCATGATCATTACCAACTCCGAGTATCTAGCGAAAGCGGACGAGTCAGTGTAGATTGTACCTAGAGTCCCTCATACCACTTATGAACGATCCTGCGAACCTCCCTTGAACGATCCCTCGAACCGAAGACCGAAAGCATGACCTCTCTAGAGTTTGCAAGCATCCTGTCTTCACGATCCGGCAGCGCTTCGCCGTACAGAACTAATTGCCGCCGGAGAATTATAGGAGAAGATCAGAGCCATTTGGGGATTCTAATTACGAGGATTAGAGGAACTAGAACGAGCTCTAAATATCTTAATTAGAACTAGTATTATTGGGCTATACGAGGCACCTAAAACTTGTGTAAAGAAAAGGGCCAATACCTCCACTATATATAGGTTAGAGGGGGAGAGAGGGGCAACCACCAAGGAGGGAAAGTCCCTCCTTGGGGCGCCACCTCCACTTGGGCCTTCGTGGCCCAAGTTGCCTTCCACCACTAGGCCTTTTAAGACTCGTTGATATTTTATTAATTATAAAAGCCCTCTAACAATTACTAGGACCTTTTATATATAATTTACATCACCAGAAACATTTTCCACCTATATATTAATTATCGGGAATACCCGGTATTGCCCAATAAACCTCAAAACCCTCCCGGTGATCCCGAAACGCTTCCGGCTCCTCTCGGAACTATTCTGAATATTAACAAAACTATTTCGCAAATAAATCCTCGATACTCCCGTCCTACTAACACTCATAAGATCATGATTACCATAAGATTGTGACCTTGTAGGTTCAATAAATCATAGACATGAACGAAATCCCTTTGTTGAAAGACCGACAGCGGAACCGTGAACGTCCATATTGAACCCTATGATTACATGAATGATATTCGAGTGAACCTTTAGTTACCATGGAGTGTACCCTTTTCTTCACGATACTTTACAAAATCCGAGGTGAGATATGTCGGTATCGTTTTGATTCATACACATGCTCACTATATGATAACCCACAATGAAGGAAATATGCCCTAGAAGCAATAATAAAGTTGTTATTTTATATTCCCTTATTCATGATGAAGGTTTATTATTCATGCTAGAATTGCATTGATCGGAAACCTAAATACATGTGTGAATACATAAACAAATACCATGTCCCTAGTAAGCCTCTACTAAACTAGCTCATTGATCAAAGATGGTTAAGGTTTCCTAACCATAGACATGTGTTGTCATTTGATAATGGGATCAAATCATTAGGAGAATGATGTGATGGACAAGACCCATCCGTTAGCTTAGCATAATGATCGTTCAGTTTATTGCTATTGCTTTCTTCATGTCAAATACATATTCATTCGACTATGAGATTATGCAACTCTCGAATACTGGAGGAATACCTTGTGTGCTATCAAACGTCACAACGTAACTAGGTGATCATAAATATGCTCTACAGGTATCTCCGAAGGTGTTTGTTGAGTTGGCATAGATCGAGATTAGGATTTGTCACTCCAAGTATCGGAGAGGTATCTCTGGGCCCTCTCAGTAATACACATCATAAGCTTGCAAGCAAACGACTAAGGAGTTAGTCACGAGGTGATGTATTACGGAACGAGTAAAGAGACTTGCCGGTAACGAGATTGAACTAGGTATGAAGATACCGACTATCGAATCTCGGGCAAGTAACATACCGATGGACAAAGGGAATTACATATGTTGTCATAACGGTTCGACCGATAAAGATCTTCGTAGAATATGTAGGAGCCAATATGGGCATCCAGGTTATGCTATTGGTTATTGACCGGAGAGGTTTCTCGATCATGTCTACATAGTTCTCGAACCCGTAGGGTCCGCACGCTTAACGTTCGATGATGATATAGTATTATATGAGTTATGTGATTTGGTGAACGAATGTTGTTAGGAGTCCCGGATGATATCATGGACATGACGAGGAGTCTCGAAATGGTCGAGAGGTAAATATTGATATATAGGATGATGGTATTCGGTCACCGGAAGTGTTTCGGGGGGTACTGGGTACTTATCGGGTCACCGGAAGGGGTTCCGGGCACCCCCGACAAAAGATATGGGCCTTATGGGCCAAGAGGGAAAACGCACCAGACACAAGGGGCTGGTGCGCCCCCATATGGGCCAGCCTAAGGAGGAGAAGGGAAAGGAAAGTGTCGATTAGGATTCCCACTTCCTTCTCTCTCCCCCCTCTTTCCTTCCCCCTCGGTTATATATGGCGCGCGGGGGGGGGGGGGGGCTGTGGAGGGACTCCAAGTAGGATTTCTCCTACTTGGGCGCCTCCTATGGCTGCTCCTCCCTCCCTCTAACCTATATATATGTGGGAGGGGGGCGCCTAGCACACACCAGACAATTGCCTAGCCGTGTGCGGCGCCTCCCTCCACTGTTTACACCCCCGGTCATATTTTCGTAGTGCTTAGGTGAAGCCCTGCGGAGATCAGTTCACCATCACCGTCACCACGCCGTCGTGCTGATGGAACTCATCTACTACCTCATTGTCTTGCTGGATCAAGAAGGCGAGGGACGTCACCGAGCTGAATGTGTGCTGAACGCAGAGGTGTCGTACGCTCGGTACTAGATCGATCGGATCGCGAAGAAAGTTTGACTACATCAACCGCGTTGTAAAACGCTTCCGCTTATGGTCTACGAGGGTACATAGACACACTCTCCCCTCTCGTTGCTATGCATCTCTTTGATAGATCTTGACTGTGCGTAGAATTGTTTTTTTGTTTTCCATGCAACGATTCCCAACACAGGTATATGGGATCGCAACAGTTTTCGAGGGTAGAGTATTCAAGAAAAATTTATTGATTCGACACAAGGGGAGCCAAAGAATATTCATGAGTATTAGCAGTTGAGTTGTCAATTCAACCAATCCTGAAAGACTTAATATCTGCAGCAAAGTATTTAGTAGTAAAGTTGTATGATAGTAACGGTAACACAATAGTAGCAGTAGCAGTTTTGTAGTGATTGTAACAGCAGTAGCAACGAAAGTAACTTAGCAAAGATCAATATGTGAAAAGATCGTAGGCATTGGATCATCGATGGATAATTGTGTTGGATAATATTCATCATGTAGCAGTCATAACCTAGGGTGACACAGAAAACTAGCTCTAATTCATCAATGTAATGTAGGCATGTATTTTGTATATAGTCATACATGGTTATTGTCGGGGATATACCCCGCGGTATGACCCGGCCAGAAGTATGACCCGGCCGGACTTGGCACTTCACCGATGACCCGCCGGAGGACTGACGACTCACGAGCCTGACGACTCATGGATGGCCCCGATGGCGGGTCAGATAGAAGACAAGGCCCAAGGCCCAGAAGGCCGGCTCACGTTTATGATGGGCCGGCTTAAAAGGAAAGGGATGACGAATATTTCCTCTACGAGGAAGCAAGACCCGGACTTGTAATTAACTTGTAAGAGAAGATAGACTAGTCCTAGTCCTACTAGGACTCCACATGTAACCCGCCCCTCTAACTTATATAAGGAGGGGCAAGGCACCCCAAAGAGGGACAAGCAACAAGAAACAATCTCTAGGGCTAGACACAAAGAGCCGGCTTACCGGCGACTCTCTCGTGAGCATAATGAGACCTAGCCACAAACAGCATGTAGGGTTATTACCGGATGATGTTTCCCGGGGCCCGAAGCTGTCTAAATCCTTGTCTTGTATTGCGTCTCTCGATTCCGCCCAACCCCTCTCAAGCTACCGCATAGATGCATTGGCCTCACGACTAAGTCCTCACACTAGGACATCTGCCGTGACAAATCCACGACAGTTGGCGCCCACCGTGAGGCCTGCGCACGGTGGTGGTGAGTTCTTGAAGGGATCTCTCCTGAGGTTCGAGATGCTCGCGATTCTTTAGATGAAGAAGAGCCGGCGCAAAGTCACGATTATCTTTGGAGCCGGTAATACAAGATTGACATCCAAAGAAATTGAGGTGGCTTCCGGTGCGCCTCCGCAAGTTGCCGAGTACGTGCTACTGATCCGAGTTTGTGTCCGCTACAAGCTGCTGTTTTTACGACGACGCTGCAATCGCGCAGTCACGAGTAATCACATCGGCGCAATGAACAGCCAGGTCAGATTTTCATTGACTAGTAATCACGCCGGCGCAATGAGCAGCCATATCAGATTTTCTTAGTCAAATCAATGCAATGGGATCCCGAGCTATTGTACGCACACAATGATGGCGAAAGCACACCCATCAAAATTACAGAAGAGAGATTTACGTGTATTGCACGTGGACCGAAGCAAACCAGAAGACATCAAACTGTGAACTAGTACAATACGGAGCCAAAAGTCGATTTACTATCCTGGGTCAGAAGGAAGACATCAACCGCCTCTGTAGAAACGAAAATAAATATCCCCAAGATCCCAAAGGGCTACTGGCCGTGCAGTGCTGAGCCAAACAAGGGGGCCACGCGTCGATGATGGATGTATGTGCGTGGACATAGCACTCATGGAAAACTGTACCATGCCTTGGACAGCACACCTGCTAGTACACAAGGTTGGCATCAAATAAACAATAGTGTGCACAGCCGACCTCAAACTCCACCTGGATTGCTCAAAAAATTACAAGACAAAGTCTAGTACTCCGTACATGGGAACGGAGGAAAAGTCTACAAGACAAAGCGCGCCCCGTCCCGCCATGCATCGACCAGCCGCCGGCTCACCGCGCTGGCCTCCGCCCGCGAGCCACTGCTCCGCCGAGCTGCTCCACGCTCTTCGCGAGCTACCCCGTCTCGTTGCCCTCATCCCCGCAGCTGTGTCAAGACACCGACCATCGAAGCCGTCATCTGCGGGCCGCCGCGGATTCTGTGAGCTGCTGTTTCCACTGCCGCGGCCGACGAGTCGCTGCCTCTGCTGTAGCCGAGCCGCCGTTGCAGCCTTGATTCGCCTCGTCTCGCCATAGCTGCCTCTGCTCTGGACTTGCCTTGCCGCTATGAGCCGGCCTCGCGCTACCATCTGAACCACCTCCGCTAGTGTGCCACATTGTCGCCCCTGCTGTGGCCGTCCTTGGCCGCGCCTCTCCAAACCGCCGTTATCGCGGATGCGCCTGGGCCTCGCCACTGCGAGTTGCTCCCATCGCTTCTACCATTGCTACTCGGAGCCACATCGGCCTCTCCTCTGAGCCGCCTCCGCTGCTGGCCTCGCTTAAAACCGCCCCTCTGTACTCCAACATCGGCTTGCCAGCGGCCCCCAGCTCTATCTCCGCCTGATGGGCTTTGCTACTGCCAGGAGCCGCCATCGTGGCCGAGCCAGCGCTGCCGATTCCCGCCTCTACCACGCCGCCTCTCTCTGCTGAGCCGCTGCTGCGGTAACCTGCCACGTCGCCGACTCTGACCATGCTGGGCCCCGTCTTATCTTCACATGCAGCCGTGCTGAGCCGCTGCTGCTGTAACCCGCTGCGGTCAAAGCATCGCACCTGAAGCTGGCCGCCTACGCCGCCGTACTTCGAGCCGGGCAGATTTTTGATCTGTTTGAGGAGTTGAGCCGCCGGGCCGCGTTGAGTCATCTCGCCGTATTGAGCCGCGGGGTTATATTAAATCATCGATCTGCCTGAGCCGCATCTGTTGCGCTGAACGGATCATCCGTCATTCAAACAATCAGGGTGATTGTTCACTGCAAGAGCGATGTACGTGTCATGGATATATAGATCGCGTCACCACTATCATGCGCTAGCATCTGACAATGCCATGACACTTGATGAATATATGTGCAAGCCGCCGCCTCTGCGGCCCAGTTTACATCAACACATCGGGCCGCACCTGTCTGCATGAGCTGTTTATTGAATATGAGCAAGTCACTGCTTGGGTAGCCCGGTTTTCTTCCAACAAATTGGAGGCAAAATTATCATGTATTATCAGCCGTCGTCTGCACTGGATGGCTCTGTTGGCATGCGCACAAGTCGCCGTCGCCGCCACTACAGTTTGGTTAACTTCAAACAGCCAGTTGGAAGGAACCATTGGCCGAGTTGCTGACATGGCTCATACGGGATCATTTATAACCCGCCGCAGTCATTTCAACATTCTGTGGATTCACATCGCGCTATCAACACCAATGATATACACCTTCTGCTATGGTCAAATATGGAGAATCTCAAGCCAACTCCTCGAGTCGTCTTGAGACTCGGGGGCTACAATGGCTTGATTCGGCAGAATTGGCCGGTTCAATGCATTCAAGAACTCCGGGTCATTCGAGGAAAAAACAACCCGGCCCCGGAGATTACTGTTCTATCGATGAAAAGTTTAAAGGCCGTCAGAAAATTTCTGGCTTAAAATGAAGGATTCCGGTTTAGATCCGGTTCAAGAGACTTGACATCTCCCACAAAGCACTGAAGCTCTTAATATCCGGTTTAAAATCCGGTTCAAGGGAAATTTATCTGCCACAAAGTTTTGAAGCTCTCAAATCCAGTTCAAGGTAAATTTGTCTATCACAAAGCTTTGAAACTTTCAATATCCGGTTTTTTCCGGTTCAAAAAGAATTTATCTCTCGCAAAGTTCGAGTTCTCAGGAAAAATTAAAGGGACCAAAAAGAGTCTGTTACAAAGCACAACCCAAACATAGGTACCCTGCTTTAATGACCATTGGGAGCTGATCGTATTCGAATTTAGCTTAACCCTTTTGGTGTGACCCTGATCGTATTCGAATCAGAGTCGTTAAATATTCTCATGATCACCAGGGGGCTTCCTGTTCAAACATAGGTCGTATTCGAACCAAAGAGAACATAGCTGTCGGTACCCTCTTGATCGGCACACTGCCGAGCTCACTAGGGGGCTTCTTGATCGTATTCGAATCATAGCTCAACCCCTTTTGGGAACCGACGTGGATCGTATTCGAATCAGCGTCGTTAAACAACTCTCAAGGTCATTTGGGGGCTTCCTGTTCAAACATAGGTCGTATTCGAACCAAAGAGAACATAGCTGTCGGTACCCTCTTGATCGGCAACGCCAAAGCCACTGGGGGCTATATGATCGTATTCGAATCTTAGCTTAACCCCTTTGGGACGGTTTTCTGATCGTATTCGAATCAGAAGCCTCAAATTTTTTGAAGTCTCTTTTTGCAAACAATTTTTGGATTTTATTTGAAGCTCTTTTGACCATATCTAAAGTGTATATGAGTGGTTGCTATTTAACCCGGTTTGACTTTGGATGATAAGTCGCCATCATATGACAATCATAAATATTTGGAAGTCTTGATTTCTAAAGATTGGGTTATCACCCTTACTGCATAGGTCACATAAACCGGCAGTGAAAATTCAATATCACAGGTATAATATTATTATTATAGTTATGTTTCAAAGTTATCATTCATAACAGGCTTATCTGTGACTCCTTGTTACACATCAATGGTTATATGTGAGATATTATGACCCGCCCAGCGGTAAACCGCCAAGGGATCTTGTGATCTAATTATGTGCAGGATAAGACTACATTTGGGTGGTTACCCGCCCTGGTTTTTGACGTTAAGTCGCCAGGGCATATGTTGTTTAAACTCTGTAGGATTTACAGAGCTATGACTTACATAAATGATTAAATTCAAGCCCATCATCATAGATTGAAATTGGTGTCTCAAAAGGGTTATCAAAATCTTGATTTTCTCAAAGGCTATAAGCCGCCGGGTTGTACAAATTCCGGCTTACAATGGAGGCATATTAAATCGCCATCGGCCAAGAGCCGCCGGGTATTTAAACTCTGGATTGACTTATCAGCAGATGAAGTATTCAAAGTCGCTTTGGCGCAATGACTATTATTTTATCAATGGATATGATTTATTCTGCAATGGAAGGAATAGTCCCGAGTTGCTGCAGGCTTACGACCCGGCACTTTGGGGCTACATTATTCAAATTGATATTACATCGAATATGCAAGTCCCATGTCACTGCCAGCATGTACCATGGCACTTGGGGGCTAATGCAAAGTCATTTTTTTCTCAACTCATTGAAGACCCAACTCATCACATTCTAAATGAGCCGACCCTTGGGGGCTACCAATTGCTCCTGTCAAAAATTCAAGGTACACAAGCATTAATCCATTATATTGAACGGTCCACTACTCAGTTGGTAGAGTACAAAGCTCTTAACCTTGTGGACGTGGGTTCAAGCCCCATGGTGGAGATCATATTATATGATGTTATTATCAATAAATTATATACAAAGTCCTAGCTCAGTATTATCTTACTGAGCCGGCCCTTGGGGGCTACACGTTGCTGTTCAAGGTTACATGGTTATATCTACAAAGTCCCTGCTCATTATGGCATAATGACCCGGCCCTTGGGGGCTACACTGGTTGAAGTTTTCATGAGTATAAGGCAATTACAAGTCCCAGGTTGCTGCAAGCATGACAACCCGGCACTTGGGGACTACAGGTGATATGCATATAAGAGAGAAAAAATCTTCAAATTCTCGGTTTGGAGCAGACCAGATTAACCCGGTGTCTATAACAATCATGACCCGGCATCATTTATTTATAACCCGGCAATTTTGGCAATCATAAATCGGCAAGATCTACATCTTTAAGCCTGCTGAATATCAGTTGAATATTTCAAGACCAATATTTTTGTCAAATCAGAGTATTGAAGGTCGACTCAAATGGATTATTTCTTATAATATTTCTTTACAAGAGCCAATGTCAGCAAATGGATTATGAAGCTGGCCTATTGACCTGGATTTTCCAGGAGAAAATGTCAAGGACTTAAGGATGATCAGGTGTCGGCTTACAAGAATATTTAACCCGGAGCACAACCTGTCAAATTTGTTCTTGTGATTGTTTTACAGGATCAGTTTAACATGGATAAATCCAAAATTAAACTGGGGGCTAATGTCGGGGATATACCCCGCGGTATGACCCGGCCAGAAGTATGACCCGGCCGGACTTGGCACTTCACCGATGACCCGCCGGAGGATTGACGACTCACGAGCCTGACGACTCATGGATGGCCCCGATGGCGGGTCAGATAGAAGACAAGGCCCAAGGCCCAGAAGGCCGGCTCACGTTTATGATGGGCCGGCTTAAAAGGAAAGGGATGACGAATATTTCCTCTACGAGGAAGCAAGACCCGGACTTGTAATTAACTTGTAAGAGAAGATAGACTAGTCCTAGTCCTACTAGGACTCCACATGTAACCCGCCCCTCTAACTTATATAAGGAGGGGCAGGGCACCCCAAAGAGGGACAAGCAACAAGAAACAATCTCTAGGGCTAGACACAAAGAGCCGGCTTACCGGCGACTCTCTCATGAGCATAATGAGACCTAGCCACAAACAGCATGTAGGGTTATTACCGGATGATGTTTCTCGGGGCCCGAAGCTGTCTAAATCCTTGTCTTGTATTGCGTCTCTCGATTCCGCCCAACCCCTCTCAAGCTACCGCATAGATGCGTTGGCCTCACGACTAAGTCCTCACACTAGGACATCTGCCGTGACAAATCCACGATAGTTATGGAAAAGAGCTTGCATGACATATTTTGTCCTACCCTCCCGTGGCAGCGGGGTCCATAAGGATACTAAGGGATATTAAGGCCTCCTTTTAATAGAGAACCGAAACAAAGCATTAGCACTTAGTGAATACATGAACTCCTCAAACTACGGTAATCACCGGAAAGAATCCCAATTATTGTCACCTTGGGGTATGCGGATCATAACACGTTATAGGTGTCTACAACTTGCAAGATATGATCAAGAACACACATATATTCATGAAAACATAATAGGTTCAGATATAAAATCATGGCACTCAGACCCTAGTGACAAGCATTAAGCATAGCAACATCAATCTCAGAAAATAGTGGATACTAGGGATCAAACCCTAACAAAACTAACTCGATTACATGATAAATCTCATCCAACCCATCACCGTCCAGCAAACCTACGATGGAATTACTCACTCCCGCGGTGGCATCATGAAATTGGTGATGGAGGAAGGTTGATGAAGACGATGGCGACAGATTCCACCCTCCGGAGTCCCGAACGGACTCCAGATCAGCTTTCTCAATGAAGAACAAGAGGTGGCGGCGGCTCCGTATCGTAAAACGTGACGAATCCTTCTCTCTGATTTTTTCCTCCACGAATAGGTATATATGGAGCTGGAGTTAGGGTTGTAGACGGTCCAGGGGGGCCACAAGCCAAGTAGGCGCGCCCTAGGGGGAGGTGGTAGGTGCACCCCTGGGATTGTGGCCCCTGACTGACCCCCCTCCGGTATCTTTTTCCGCCAGTATTTTTATATATTCCACAAAAATTCTCCGTAAATTTTTAGGTCAATCCGAGAACTTTGATTTCTGCATAAAAATAACACCATGGCAATTCTGCTGAAAACAGCGGCAATTCGGGTTAGTTTCATTCAAATCATGCAAATTAGAGTCCAAAACAAGGGCAAAAGAGTTTGGAAAAGTAGATATGATGGAGACGTATCAATTCCCCCAAGCTTAACCCATAGCTTGTCCTCAAGCAATTCAGTTGACAAACTGGAAGTGACAAAGAAAAACTTTTACAAACTCTGTTTGATCTTGTTGTTGCAAACATGTCTAGTTCAATATTCAGGTTTTCAGCAAGATTACGAACTAACCATATTCACAATAATACTTAGGTCTCACATTTACTCATATCAATGACATAATCAACTAGCGAGCAATAATAAGATATCTTAGATGACAACACCTTTTCAAAACAATCATGATATAATATGACAAAATGGTATCTCGCTAGCCCTTTCTGATACCGCAAAACATAAATGCAGAGCATGTAACGCCCCGGATTCGATGCGCCAGGTGTCTGCCAGTTATTCGTCGTTGTTGCCATGTCATTTGCTTGCGTGTCGCACTTTGCCTTGTCATCATCTGCATTTCATATCATGTCATCATGTGCATTGCATTTGCATACGTGTTCGTCTCATGCATCCGAGCATTTTTCCCGTTGTCCGTTTTGCAATCCGGCACTCCCACCTCCTCCGGCGCTCCCTTCTTGTTTCTTTTTCGTGAGCGGGTGTTGAACGTTCTCGGAATGGGCCAAGGCTTGTCAAGTGGCCTTGGGATACCACCGGTAGACCACCGGTCAAGTTTCGTTCCATTTGGAGGTCGTTTGGTACTCCAACGGTTAACCGGGGAACCGCAAAGTCCGTTTGTGTGTTGCAGCAAAACCACCCTTCAAACAGCCCCAAAACCCCTCTAAGTCTCCGCCATGCTCTCGGTCGTTCGATCACGATCGCGTGGGCGAAAACCGCACCTTGTTTGGACTCTCCTAGCTCCCTCTATCTATAAATAGGTCCTCCCCTTCCATTTTCGCGGATGAAACCCCCCTAACCCTAGCCCATCTCCTCCCACCGCGCCGGACACGTCCGCCCCGCCGCCGGACGCGTCCATCGCCGCCTCCCGCACCAATCGCAGCGCGCCACTTGGCCTCCCGCGCCGTCCCCGCCGCCGCGGCCCGCCGGGCCCAGGCGCGGCCCGCCCAGGCCTGCGCCCCGCCGGCGCCTGGCCCGCCCCGCTCGCCGCCCCGCGCGCCTCCTCCCTCCGCCGCCGCGCGCCTCGCCGCCGGCACCACCCACCACCGCCGCGAGCTCCGCCGCCGCCTCGCGCCACCACCCGCGCAACCGCCGCACCTCGCCTCGCCTACCCCGCCGTCCGGTCGCCGGCGCGCCGCCCGCCGCCGCCGCGGTCCTCCTCCTCGCCGTCTCCTCTCCCTCCGCGCCGGTCCGCGCCGCTCGCCGGAGCTCCGGCCCGAGCCCGGGCCAAACCCTAGCCCGATCTGGTTCTGGTCAACGCCGAAGGTTGACCCCGAGCCCCCCTCAAATTTCACCAAGTCTGGAAACTTTTACATTCTGGTGCACTTTTCATCATGCCATAACTCTTTGCAAGTAGCTTCGTTTCGTGCGTGTAATATGTTAAATTGTTCGTCTCGTGATTCTCTACATTTTGTTCCATTGCACCATGTTCATTTGAGTCCATCTTGATGCCCAAAGCATCGTTGTAAGAGTGCTAGTTGCTGTTATCTGCTGTCTGTTATCAGAACTTGTAGATTTGTTATTTTTGTTGCATTTAATCTGTGCATCTTATGGGCATGAGCTCTACATGTGTTTTGTTGTATGACATGCCATCTTTACAGAGGTGTATGCCATGTATTTTTGTGATCTCTTTGGTGACTAGCACAAGCATGCAAACTAGGCTCCGTAATGTTTCTGATTTCAGGGACTTAGTAATTTTACCAAGTCTGGGACTGCTGATATTTTGTTGCTATGTATCCATGAGGCTACAGAGAGATCCATGCATATTTTGGAGATGTTCAGTAAGGATGTTTTGTAGATATTATTGTAATGGATTCATTCATGCCCTTATTTGCAATTATGGAGTGCCATAGCATGACTCAATCTTGCTCTACTTTTGCTATAAAATGTTCCTGGCAGATTGTTTACGTGTTATTCAATTTTGCCAAGCTTGCTGTAGTTGATCCTTTAATGCTATGCTTTTGTTCTTGCCATGGATAGCTGCATAAACATGCCATATTGCTGTAGGTATGCTTGCTTTGTCATGCATTGCTTTGTGGTGAGTGCATCAAGCTCACCAAGATGCCTTCATATTATTGTTTCTGCCATGCTCTGTTTTCTGCTAAGTCTGAAACCTGATAACGAAACTTGCTATGTTTACCTGGTTGTCATCATATCTTCTGGTCCTTTTTGGCTTATGGTCAGTAAGGGACTTTTGTCATATGCATTTAGTAGATTCATTCCAAGCCTTATTTGCCATGTTAAGTTCCTGTAGCATGTTGGTTTCGTGCTCTGAACATTGCTACCTGATGTTATTTCTGTCATGTCCAGTAATTTTTGCTAAGTCTGTGAACCTGTTATTATTTGCAATCTTTCCATGTCCTTTTGAGCATGTTCTAGTGATTTCTGAAGATAGATCAGTGTTCATGTTTTGTTGTGCTTTACCTGTACATCATGTCCATGCCTTTTTTTTCATGTTGATCTGCTATAGCATATTGTTTTGATGCTTGCTATTTGCCTAGTTGCTGTTTTGGACAGATTGTTGCTATGTCTTGTTTGGAGTGTATGTGTTGCACCGTTGCTCCGTTTTGAGCATGCTCTATATGAAACTTGCTTAGATTTGCATGTAGTTCCATATTATCATCTTGCATCCTTGTTTTGAGGTGTTTGCTTGATGGTTGTATGCTTTTTGCATCAATGCCATGTTTAACTTGTTTTGCTCATATCTTCTAGGCCGTAGCTCCGAATCTAATGAACTTTATATGTAACTTGACTAGAATTTCATGTAGATCATCATGGCGCTCTTTAACTTGCTGTTTAACAACTTCAACTTAATGCTTGTTCAGTTCTGGACCAATTTTGAAATTTGCATATGAGGACTTACCAGAATTGTTATATGTTGTTTCCGGCCTCATTTAAACTTGCCTTGATGTGTTTTTCTTGTACGCATCATCTCTCGTCATGAGTAGCTTCATGTAGCCTTGTCATGCATCATACTTGATTGAGCATCATGCCTTGTTCATGTGTGGTGTGTTTACCATGTTGTGTGCTTCTTCTCGATAGTTCCCGTGTCGTTGCGATCGTGAGGATTCGTTCGTCTTCGTGGCTTCATCTTCTTCATGGATTCGTTCTTCTTCCTAGCGGGATTTCAGGCAAGATGACCATCACCTTGGATCTCATTACTATCATTGCTATGCTAGTTGCTTCGTTCTATCTCTATGTTGCGTTACCTATCACTTGCTCCTCAAGCCTCCCAAATTGCCATGAACCTCTAACCTTTGTCACCCTTCCTAGCAAACCCTTGTTTGGCTATGTTACCACTTTGCTCAGCCCCTCTTATAGCGTTGCTAGCTGCAGGTGAAGATGAAGATTGCTCCATGTTGGATTATGTTTATGTTGGGATATCACAATATCTCTTATATTATTAATGCATCTATATACTTGGTAAAGGGTGGAAGGCTCGGCCTTATGCCTGGTGTTTTGTTCCACTCCTGCCGCCCTAGCTTCTGTCATACCGGTGTTATGTTCCTTGATTTTGCGTCCCTTACGCGGTTGGGTGATTTATGGGACCCCCTTTGACAGTTCGCTTTGAATAAAACTCTTCCAGCAAGGCCCAACCTTGGTTTTACATTTGCCTCACCTAGCCTTTTTCCCTGGGAGTCGCGCTCTCGAGGGTCATCTTCATTTTACCCCCCCGGGCCAGTGCTTCTCCAAGTGCTGGTCCAAACCGAGCGATGTCCAGCGCCCCCTGGGCAACCAGGGTCTATGCCAACCCGACATCTGGCTCATCCGGTGTGCCCTGAGAACGAGATATGTGCAGCTCCTATCGGGATTTGTCGGCACATCCAGGCGGCTTTGCTGGTTTTGTTTTACCATTGTCGAAATGTCTTGTAACCGGGATTCCGAGACTGATCGGGTCTTCCCGGGAGAAGGAATATCCTTCGTTGACCGTGAGAGCTTATGATGGGCTAAGTTGGGACACCCCTGCAGGGTATTATCTTTTGAAAGCCGTGCCCGCGGTTATGTGGCAGATGGGAATTTGTTAATATCCGGTTGTAGAGAACTTGACACTTGACCTTAATTAAAACGCATTAACCGCGTGTGTAGCCGTGATGGTCTCTTCTCGGCGGAGTCCGGGAAGTGAACACGGTTTCTGGGTTATGTTTGACGTAAGTAGGAGTTCAGGATCACTTCTTGATCATTGCTAGTTTTCACGACCGTTCCTTTGCTTCTCTTCTCGCTCTTTTTGCGTAAGTTAGCCACCATACATTGCTTAGTCGCTGCTGCAACCTCACCACTTTACCCCTTCCTTTCCCATTAAGCTTTGCTAGTCTTGATACCCATGGTAATGGGATTGCTGAGTCCTCGTGGCTCACAGATTACTACAACACCAGTTGCAGGTACAGGTGTGCGATGATCATGACGCGAGAGCGATGTTACTTGTTTTGGAGTTCTTCTTCTGCTTCTCTTCGTTCAGGGGATAGGTTCCAGGTCGGCAGCCTGGGCTAGCAGGGTGGATGTCGTTTGAGTTTCTGTTTATGTTTCATCCGTAGTCGGATGTTGAGCTTATGAATGATGTATTGATGTATTCTTGCGGCATTTGTATGCCTTGTATGTATCCCAAAATATTATGTAATGTTAATGTAATGATATCCACCTTGCAAAAGCGTCTTCAAGATGCGCTTCTATCCTTGGTGGGACCTTCGTGTTCCTTTAGGATAGGGTCGCATATTGGGCGTGACAAGTTGGTATCAGAGCCTCGACCGACCCTAGGAGCCCCCCTTGATTGATCGTGTAGTTTGGCCGTTGTTGAGTCTAGAAGAAAACTTTTTTTTTTCTGAGTCTAGCTATATCGGAGAGTAGGAATTCTTTTTACTCCTCACCCCCTTCGTCGCTCTGGTGAGAAATCTTGACGTAGGTGTTTTGAACTATTCCTCTTCCCCTTCAAATTTTTTTAGGATCACGTGGTTAGTTTTCGTTCGTTGTCTATCCTTTTTCAATCCGGCACATTTCTCTTCGAGTGCTTTCGGTCCTCGTCATCTTTTGCGAGATCAGTTCCCAGTTATTTCTCTTCCGATGTTGTTTCCTTGTCTGAAGTTGTCCTTGTTTTTCCCACCCGCCCTCCCTTCTTCTTCTCGGAACCGGAGTCTGTAATCGAGTATCCATTCTACTCGTGCGAAATCTTTGCATTCTCTCCTCAATTATTTCAACCGATGCTTTTCTCTTCAAAGCTATTCGTCGTTTTCCCCTTCCAAGTTGCCGTTGTTTTCCCCGCCCTCCCACCCTTTTATTCCCGGAGTCTGAGCCTCTATTCGAGCATCTATTTCATTCGTGCGGAACCTCTTCAATCTTTCGTGAATTATTTCAACCAGTGAATTCTTGTCAAGTTCATCATTGATTCGTCTTGTTTTCTTCTCCGGTGGATTCAATTCCAATTTTCGGTAGTGATAATATTTTTTCCTCGGCTCAAATGTTTCTCGTTGCTCGTTCCCCTCTCGTCATTTAATCGTTCCGGAGTGATGAAGACATCTCAAAAGATTAGCGTTTGCATTCAATTAATTCGAGGTTGTCACCTCATTCTAATATTCCAATTGTTCCGGTGCATCATCTATCTGATCAACAATCCTTTCTTAACTGTGTTTCTTTTTAGTGGGCCCTAACCCACAGGTCTTTTCCCAGGATCTTACCTGACTCTTCTAATTTTCCGGAGCTATTCTCAAATCCTTTTCGAAGTTTGAAGTAAGTATGAATTTCATCAGTCAGATGTTTCTCCAAGATCGCTTTCAAATTCTTTCATGTTCGGGCCAACATTTTTCTCCCAGAGTATCTCAACAACTTTGGTGTTATTTCTCGCCGTCATTCTCAAGATTTGAAGACCGAAGTAGAGTTTTCCCTAAATTTTGTCCGTTCTCACGGAGTTTCGCAGTGCTAGCTCGATGGTTATCCTAGCAAATTGTTTCCAGCCGTGCAATTCTTTTCAACCACCCGACGCATTTCAGGAGTTGCTTTCTCTCTCGATCATCCGGAGGCCATCTTTCGGAATGTTTCTTCGTTCTAAGTTTTCAGATTCATTCTCCATTTATTCTATATTGTGCCCCTTCGTTCGTTTACATATTCTTCCGGTGCCGCGTTCAAGTATGCTTCAATCAGCTCGCGATCTCTTCTTTCAATTGCTTCTTGATTCCCTCATGTATATTCGTGCTTTTCCTATTTTTCTCGGTGAGTCATCCTCCTTCGTCAGTCAGTTTTGAATTCTAACGGTGGTTCGTTCAAGATTCCTTCTGTTGTTATCATATCAATTAATTCGTTCTTTCCAAATCCTACCGGTGGTTCATGAAGACTTTCGCAAGTTTTGCGAAATATCCCCCCTTAATCTTTTCCAATGTGAATAAGTAGTATGCAAATCCATTGTTTCTCATCTATTTAATTGGTGGAGGATAAGCATAACGTAATCCTTATTCTTCTTTCTTCATGTGGATTAATCTTTTCTTTTCGGAGATTGTTCATATTATCACATTCTCGGTTCAAGTGTTTTCATTTCATTTCTTTTCCGGAGTTCCAAGCTTCCTCGGCCATCTCGTCGGAACCTCCATCTAAATCATCGCAAGACTCAGAGCTTATGCTATTCTTCCTTCTATTTTATCTCGTCGTCCTTTTGGTACCGGAGTTCTTCACGGTGGTTCGTCATGATTTAATTCATTTCTCAAGTGTTCATCAAGATTCTTATCGAAGGAGCTCAAGTACCTTTCCTTCTTGCTTTTCGAAGTGCAATTAATTCTTCGTATTCTTTTGAAGTGGAGTTTTGCATTTCTTCGTTCTTCTCAGCTATCCAATCATTTCCGGTTGTGGCCGGTTATCACCTTATGATCTTGAGATGTTACCTATAAGATCACAACAAACTTATTCTTTTGTTGCCGAATTTCCAACAACTCCTTTCAATCCTTTCTTCTAAGGTTGCTTTCTATTTCATTCGTGGCACAAGTTGCCATTTTCTTCTCCTCTATTTTCATTCAACTCTTTCTATTCTTTCCGGAGGTTTGTGTCGTGTCTTCATCAAGTATCATTCCATTTCTTTAGCTTGTGTTCTATTCATCAATGTTTTAGCCGGAGTGCTGCCTAAATCTTTTCAGTCTTATTCGTTTCTTATCTCCTTCTAACCGGGGTGGTTTCAGAGTCTATCTGATTCTGTGAGCATTTGACTCTCGTCATTCTCGTCATTCCTCTCTTCTTCTCGAGTGTTCTTGACGTTGTTCATCCTCACTGCTTGTTCTTATTTCACCTCATCCTTTTCTCTTCCGTCTCGGTCCTAAGATATCGGGACGAGATCTCTTGTTAGTGGAGGAGTGTTGTAACGCCCCGGATTCGATGCGCCAGGTGTCTGCCAGTTATTCGTCGTTGTTGCCATGTCATTTGCTTGCGTGTCGCACTTTGCCTTATCATTTGGGCTAGCAGGGTGGATGTCGTTCGAGTTTCTGTTTATGTTTCATCCATAGTCGGATGTTGAGCTTATGAATGATGTATTGATGTATTCTTGCGGCATTTGTATGCCTTGTATGTATCCCCAAATATTATGTAATGTTAATGTAATGATATCCACCTTGCAAAAGCGTCTTCAAGATGCGCTTCTATCCTTGGTGGGACCTTCGTGTTCCTTTAGGATAGGGTCGCATCTTGGGCGTGACAGAGCACCCCTAAAGATCAAGGACTGATTGGACATTGTAATTCATGGCAAAAGAGATCCAGTCACAGTCATACTAATACTGAATAAAAACAAGGCGTATAAATGACAATGGTGCTCTCCCGTTGGTGCTTAAATAAGAGGATGATGAGTCAACAATAAAAGTAAATGGATAGGCCTTCATAGAGGGAAGCAGGGATTTGCAAAGGTGTCAGAGCTCGAAGCTTTAAAAACAAAGATGAATATAATTTTGAGCGGTATGCTTTCATTGTCAACATAGCAACCAAGAGATCTCACTATCTTCCATGCTAGACAGATTATAGGCGGTTCCCAAACAGAATGGTAAAGTTTTACTCCCCCTCCATCAACAAGCACACTCCATGGCTAGCCGAATCCACGGGTACCGTCCATACCAACAACAATCCTGGGGGAGTTTTGTTTCATTATTATATTTTGATTTTGATCATGGAACTTGGCAGCCCAATTACCAGGCACTTTCTCGTGAATAGCAAGTGAATAAACACTCGTTGTGAGAATAACCCACCTAGCATGGAAGATACTGACAACCCCTAGTCACTACATGAGCGATCCGGGCATACAAAACATATTATTATTTGAAGATTTAGAGTTTGACACATGCAAATTTACTTGGAACAACAGGTAAATACCATATATAGGTAGGTATGGTGGACTCATATGGCACAACTTTGGGTTTAACGAAGTGGATGCACAAGCAGTATTCCCGCTTAGTACAAGTGAAGGCTAGGAAAAAGATTGAGAAGCGACCAACTAGAGAGCGACAACGGTCATAAACATGCATTGAGATTAATCAACATCGAATGCAAGCATGAGTAGGATATAAATCACCATGAACATAAATATCGTCGAGGCTATCACTACTGCAGGATGGTCCAAACGCGACACTACGATCAGAGACCCTTCGACGAAACTGGGTGCGATGCCATAATCGCAAACGGTGGTGTAAAAGAACCATAAAAAAGGTGCAAAATGTTTGCGATGGCGGAGCTATCAAACACGGTTCAGATTTTAGTTACGCGTGCGATGCAGGGCATACAGTTCAGCTCAATGAACTGTTTGCGATGAGGTGGAACAAAAGAAACGGGCATCCTAATGAAGGCGTGTGCGATATAGAGCATATGGTTCACTCGGATGAACTGTTTGTGATTAGGCAACACAAAAGAAATGGTCAGCTAGATCAAGGTGTGTGTGATACATGGCAAACAGGTCCGTAATCAGAAATGTGTGCGAAGACCAATAATAACACAGACGATTGCTGCTAATAAGCCATGTGATTTGCTCTGTCTACAGTAGAAAAACATGTATATATATATAACTAAAATAAACATCCAATTACATAAGTGACTATACAGATCATTCGCACACACCTCAATAAACAATTGCGTGCATTCTAAAGTAGGAGAAATGATCGTCTAGTCATCTACTTCTTGTGACGCTCCCGATACTTCTATGTGGCTCGATCCCTCGTATGGTTCAGGAAGAAGACAATTCCGTCAGATTTCGGGTTCCGGCAAAACCCTTGTGGTTCGAACACTAGGGTGCACACGAAGATCTCTCTCTCCCTCACTGGCTCGCTCGCTCAGGAATCCACGGCCTAACTCGACGAACTCGAAGAACACGGGGACACAAGATTTATACTGGTTCGGGCCACCGTTGTGGTGTAATACCCTACTCCAGTGTGGTGTGGTGGATTGCCTTGTAGGCTTTGGATGAACAAGTACAAGGGAAGAACAGCCTCAGGAGGAGAGGTGTTCTTGGGCGTGGTTGGTTAGCCAAGGTTCGGATCCTCGTCTTAGGCTTTGCTGATGGGGATCAGTCGATCCCCTCCTGTGGTGGTGGCTAGTCCTATTTATAGAGGCCCTGGTCCTCTTCCCAAATATTGAGCGGGAAGGGATCCCACAACGGCCAAGTTTGAAGGGGGACAACTAGTACAAGCTATCCTGACAAAAGTAGTCTTCGCCTGCCAAAGGCGCTGGTGGTGACGCCGTCTTGGGCTCCACGGTGACCTCCGTCCTGCCGTCCTGCTGGTCTTGGTCTTGTTGCACCAAGATGGAAACCTTTGCCTGATGCCTCGGGACTCCTTGCCTGCGCTTGCCTCTTTAGCACCAAAGAGGAAACGAGGATGCTGCGTGCGCTGGTGCCCGCCTGGCTCCGGTCGTCATGGCTTGCGTCACAGGGACCTCGCGAGGTGTCCCTTGCCTTGATCTCTCCGCCCCTCGCGAGCCAGCCTGGCGAGGCCGCCCCTGAGGAGGTCTTGCGTCGTCCGCCTCGCGAGGGTCTTGAGTGTTTGCTGGTGAAGATGGGCCGTACAGGGCCGCTGGTGGAGCCACGCCGTGGGCTGCAGGTAGGCAATTCTGGGGACCCCCGTTCCCAGGACGCCGACAGTAGCCCCCGGGCCCAAGGCGCGCTCGGACTTGGCTTCGAGGCGAAGCCAAGGGGCAAGTGCGGATCGCCGTGAGCCCCAACAGCCTGCGGCCTTGATTGACGCGTGGCGATTGATTGGACGTGGGCGTATCCACTTTCCCATGCTGCCTTGGCAACTGCCCAACTTGACGAGTCCCTGCTGCATGCAAACAGTGGTTATCATTACCTGCGATCGTGGAGGTCGACGGTTGGCCTCCTCCAGGCTATAAATGAGGAGAGGGCGGAGCCCCCGTTGCTCATCTCTTCCTGCTCCGCTCGTTTCTTCTCCCTTGCTTCACCGCTAGTAGCGACACCCATGGCACCGATACGGAGGTTCTCGGCCGCAGAGAAGGGAAAAAACCCCCGCGACGAGCCCGGTCTACTTCTGCCGAAGAAGAGGCTGGCCCACCACAGCGACGTAGTCATGAGGCCGAAGATGTCGAGGCCTTGGTGCGAGCGGCCACCTCCCGGGTATCCGCTGCCTCTGTACGCCCAAGCTGAGGGCTCCGAAGGGAGAGGCGGCGAGCGGCGCTGCCCGCGCCGTGGCCGTGGTCGCCGCGCTGTGGTGACGCACGCCGTTGCCCTCGGAGCCCACGCCGTGGACTCCTCGCGAGAACTCGTGATGTGGGCGGCGATGCCTCCGCACTCTTGGATTCGCTTTCCGCAGTCCTTCTCAGCCGAGGGGCCCCCTCAAGCTTTGGCTGTAGCACGCCGACTGCGATGCCCCGGCGACTGGATCAGAGGTTGAAGCCGTCTCCCCAAGCAAGATCTTCATGACTCACGGCTGGGGCGAGGTTACTCAAGTCTGCCATGCGGAAGGCGCCCTCGCCATCCATTTTCAGTACGACGGCGCCTCCACGATGCTCTTCAAGGTCTTCGACAAGGAAGGCTGCCGCCTGGAGTGCTGTCCAGGAGGGGGCCGTCAGGTTGGTGAAGCAGCCAGCGTTGAACCTGCTCTTGGTCCTGCCAGCAGCTCCCCCAGCAGTAGTGGCGGCGCTTGGGAGTCCAGCGACTCTCCTGAGCCCTACGAGACCCCAGAGACGAGCGATGACAACTATGTGTGCCCCCGAGCTCTCGCCGCACTCGGAGCAGGGCCGCAGCGTCCGGCCGCCGTCGTCGCTGATCTGGATGAGGTCGGCGCCAGCCTCCCATGGCCCACTGTTGATGATGGCGCCGGCGATCGTAGCCAGGGCTTCTTCTTTCTTTTGTTCCCTGCGAGGAATCGAGATGAACCCCGTGGGGGTGTGTAAATGGTCTGTAATGTTTTTGTTGATATCACCCTTATTATGAAAATTTGCGAACGCATGTCCTGCTTCGGCTCGGTCTCCCCTTTCCATCCCTGTGGCAGCTTGGTGCTCTACGACGACAGGTCCCGGACCCCAGGCAGGCTGCAGCCATCGCTGGTATGCCAGGTCGCGATGCCGTGGTCAAGGCCAGGAGGTGAGTGGCCCGAGGTCCAGTAAGAGCTCCTGAGTCGCGATGCTCAAGAGGTCCCCTTTAGCGTGCAAGTAGCTACCGAGAGGTTGGAAAGGGAGGCGACGTTGCCGCAACAAGGCTGCAACAAGTGGGAATTCTATACCATAGTGCTTGATCGATCCGGGTGCAAAACTTATCTTTGCGGTCGAGAGTCGGTTCCTGGCGCTGTGCCAGGTTCATGTGTCGACGGTCGTAGTGTAGCTAGTCTGGGCCCGTGCAAGACTTCCCCTCTTCTCCCCGCTCTTCTATGTGCTCTACGTCCTCAGGTCCCGGCCCTCGAGCGAGCTCAGCCGCCGTTGGTATGCCAGATCGCGATGCCGTGGTCAAGGCCAGGGGGTGAGGGCTGGAGAGCCAGTAAGAGCTCCTGAGTCGTGATGCTCAGGAGCCCCCCTTTTAACGCGCAAGAGAATTGCATGAAAAACAGGGAGCCCGCGGTACCGCCGGCTGTTGTCCTCAGTAGGTTCCTACATGTTAGCACGAGGAGGGACACAGGTTGCCACTACGATTGCCGGTCTGCCGCTGGTTGCTCCGCAAGAAGGTGAAGGCACTGAGGGCCTGGTGAGGTGACGTGCGCGGGGCGTGCCACAAGTCAGAGCTCGACCACTCAGATTTGTCGACGTTGCAGGGACGGACCCGAGCACAAGCGTCGTGCCAGCATGAGTAGCTCCCGTGGTGAGTGATAATCAAGCAGGTGATAACCATAGATAGATCATGCATGGAAAGTGAACTAGCTTAGGTAAATGCAGGAACGATACATGCCACTGGGTCGGACCCGAGCGGCCTAGGGATGATGCAGCCCAAGGGGCGCCCCCAGCAGAGTAAGCTAAAGACGCGAAAAGCTACATGACGCGGGGACAAGCCCATGCGACCTAGGAATAATGCAGCCCAAGGGGCGCTCCCAGCTGAACAAACTGGAAAGAGTCACCTGGCATAGTCGCTGAAGAGATGTCGAGGTAGCTGAAGGTACATGCTGATGAAGTTGCTCCTCAGATGTCGTCTGGCGGCCGGTTCCCAGGAGATCCTGGAGGTTCTGGCTCCGCCGGTCATGACCCAGCGCTTCGCATCGCGGTACCCGAGGGGCACGGATTGAGAGAGGTGCGCTAGCTTGCGAGCTCGAGCGAGGGTGCCTCGCGAAGAACATGAAAAATGTTCACAAGGCACGCGAAGAACAGGAAAAACGCTCACGAGGCACCTGTCCAGCCCCCTCGTGAGGCATGCGAGGGAGAGTACGGGCCAAAACGAGGAACAGAGGGCAGCAAAAGGAGGCAAAAGGCAACGGAACCAGGCCGGCAAGGAACACCAGAAAGAAAATTTTCATTAAAGGGGGGCAAGCCAACTGCGGAAAGCAAATGAAAAGCCGCGTCCGGCACCTAGTCTAGTCTTCTTGTCTTCTCACCAGCGTGGAGCTAAGTGCTGCCACTAGGACGTGGGAGGGAGCCCCCGAGGCCCGAGGGCGCCACTCCTGAGACTCTGGGGCGTGTACAACCCCACTCATTATTACGTGAGAGTGTCACGAGCGGAGACCTTCACAGGCGTGAGCCTTGCTTCATATCGCCAGACGAGGGCACCGCCTTGCGCCGCCCTCGACCACCGTTGGGGCGTCCGGAAACCAGGATGATGCCAAAGGGCAAAGGGGACGCTAGCGGCGCCCTCGGTGACCACGGGTCCTCTACCGGGGGGAAGGCTCACCAGCGCCTCCCCGGTAGAGGGCCTACCTCCGGGCGACGCCTTGCTCCGTGCGACGCGGGGAGGGGCCTTGCTCCTGGCCCCTCCCACGCAGCCCCCAGTGCGCCTCCCCTGGTGGAAGGGGGGCTGCCGTGTTGGGGCAGTCATCCAGCGCTATGACCTGATTCACTTGCGACCCATGGTTAGCGTAAGCCTGCTCCTGAGAGATTAGTGGTACCCTATAGCTGTTGTCGCCGGCGTGGTCGGCGAGGCCCCCGGGTGGCTCTTGGAAGGCCTCAACTTCCAGCATCTCCTGTTCCCAACCTGGCTCGAGGAACGAGCCGGGGTCATCTTCTGGCGTGTACTCTTAGTCCATCATGCGGGGCACATAGGCCTCCGAAGCTGTCGCCTCGGAAACCTCGCTGAAGTGCCCCGCGCTCCATGTCGCCCAGCCCGGTGCGCCACCCTAAGGATGGTAGGGCGGCATCCTGCCGTGGCCGTGGGTGGCAATGCTCATGCCTGCGCCCATCGGGGTAGGCACATGTGCGGTTGGGTGTTCGGCGCCGCTGGTCGCGTCGATGCTGACGAAACCTCCTGGTGCGCCCGGGAGCATGTGGGCGCGACAAGGCCCACCGTGCGATCCGGCCGCAGCCTGAGGCTTATGCAGGGAGCAGAAGGGCGGCGCACCTCCGGCTGCGGCGTCCAACAACTCGGCAACACGCTCCAGCAACGCATCCCGGCCGCTCTCCATCAGTCGGCATCGCAGCAGCTCCCGCGCCACTGTGAGGGCGGCCCCGCAACAATATGTAAACGACACCTGCACACAAATAACAAATACTTGCAACCCGGCATATTAAAGAGGTTGTCAATCCCTTTCGGGTAACGACGCCAGAAATTGGGAAACATACATGAATAAATTGTAGTAGGTTGATAGATCGAACGCCAAATAAAATAAAGTGCAACAAGGTATTTTTGTATTTTTGGTTTAATAGATCTGAAAATAAAAGGCAAATAAAATAGACCGCAAAGGCAAATAATATGAGAAAGAGACCCGGGGGCTGTAGGTTTCAGTAGTGGCTTCTCTCGAGGAAAATAGCAAACGGTGGGTAAACAAATTACTATTGGGCAACTGATAGAACTTCAAATAATCATGACGATATCCAGGCAATGATCATTATATAGGCATCACGTCCAAGATTAGTAGACCGACTCCTGCCTGCATCTACTACTATTACTTCACATATCGACCACTATCCAGCATGCATCTAGTGTATTAACTTCATGGAGAAACGGAGTAATGCAATAAGAACGATGAAATGATGTAGACAATATCTATTTATGTAGAAATAGACCCCATCGTTCTATCCTTAGTAGTAACGATACATACGTGTCGGTTCCCCTTCTATCACTGGGATCAAGCACCGTAAGATCGGACCCACTACAAAGCACATCTTCCCATTGCAAGATAAATTGATCAAGTTGGCCAAACAAAACCCAAATATCGAAGAACAAATACGAGGCTATAAGCAATCATGCATACAAGAGATCAAAGAAGATTCAAATAACTTGCATGGATAAAAAGGTAGATCTGATCATAAACTCAAAGTTCATCCGATCCCAACAAACACACCGCAAAAAGAGTTACATCATATGGATCTCCAAGAGACCATTGTATTGAGAATCAAATGAGAGAAAGGAACGCATCTAGCTACTAACTACAGACCCGAAGGTCTACAAAGAACTACTCACGCATCATCAGAGAGGCACCAATGGAAGTGGTGAACCCCTCCGTGATGGTGTCTAGATTGGATCTGGTGGTTCTGGACTTTGCGGCGGCTGGAATTGATTTTCATCGACTCCCCTAGGGTTTCTGGAATATTGGGGTATTTATAGAGTAAAGAGGCGGTTTAGGGGGCACCCGAGGTGGGCACAACCCACTAGGGTGCGCCTGGGCCTCATGGCGTGCCCTGGTGGGTTGTGCTCCCCTCAGAGCACCCCCAGGTGCTTCTTCGGCCCATTGGTTGTCTTCTGGTCCAAAAAAATCCACAAAACGTTTCACTGTGTTTGGACTCCGTTTAGTATTGATTTCCTACGATGTAAAAAACATGCAAACAACATCAAATGGCACTTGGCACTATGTCAATAGGTTAGTACCAAAAATGATATAAAATGACTATAAAATGATTATAAAACATCCAAGAATGATAATATAATAGCATGGAACAATAAAAATTTATAGATACGTTGGAGACGTATCAGCATCCCCAAGCTTAATTCCTGCTCGTCCTCGAGTAGGTAAATGATAAAAACAGAATTTTTGATGTGGAATGTTGCCTAACATGTCATCTCATATTATTTTCTTTATAGCATGGACATTTGGACTTTTATATTGTTCAAAGCAATAGTCTAGTTTTGACATGATAACTTAAATACTCAAGCATATCAATAAGCAACCAAGTCTTTCAAAATATCAACGCTAAAATAAGTTTATCTCTAGCCCATCATGCTCAATCATTGATCCATTCATGAAACACACTCGCATATTAGCTACACACAATGCTCAAGTACGATCATAGTGCCCCCTAGTTGGTGCTTTATAAGAGAATATGGAGACTCAAATTCAAAAATAAATATTGCATAAAGTAAAAGAAAGGCCCTTCGCGGAGGGAAGTAGGGATTTGTAGAGGTCCCAGATCTCAAAGCAAAAATTTAAAGATAAAAACATTTTGAGAGGCATACTTTTCCCACCAACGAAAACGACTTAGAGTTCCCAACACTTTCCATGCTAGATATATCATAGCCGGTTCCCAAATAGAAATTAAAGTTTATTTCTTTTTCCACCATACTTTCACTTTCCATGGCTAACCGTATCCACGGGTGCCTTCCATACCAACACTTTCCAAGGAATTTATTATTTGACAACATAAAGTAAATTCATTTTTCATTTCGGGACTGGGCATCCCTAATACCTCTACCTTACTCTCGTGCAATGACAAGTGAATAAACACTCATCGTGAGAATAACACATCTAGCATGGAAAATATTAGCCACCCCTCACCGCCTCGCGAGCGGTACGAGCACACAAAAGAGAAATTTATTTTGAATATTAGAGATGGCACATACAAATTTGCTTAGGACGAGAAAAGAATACCACATATAGGTAGATATAGTGCACCATGTGGCAAAACTGGTTTAAAGGATTTTGGATGCACAAGTAGTGATCATACTTAGTGCAAAATGAAGGCTAGCAAAAGATTGAGAAGCAACCAATCAAGAAACAAATAATCTCATAAGCGACCATTAAGCATAATTAACACCGAATAATGCACCACAAGTAGGATATAATTTCATTGCATAATTATTGACTTTTGTGCTTGCATAGGGAATCACAGACCTTAACACCAATATTTTTACTAAAGCATAATTACTCATCAAGATGACTCACATATCACATCATCATATCTCAAAACTATTACTAAGAATCAAGTTTATTTTGTCCAATGATCTTCATGAAAGTTTTTATTATATCCTTCTTGGATATCTATCACTTTGGAACTAATTTTCATGTGTTGCTTTTACAAGCTCAACCAAATATAAGTGAAGATCATGAGCATAATATTTCTTTCTCTCAAATTAATTTAAGTGAAGCAAGAGAGAATTTCTTGAAAATTTTACTAACTCTCAAATAAATCTAAGTGAAGCAAGAGAGCATTTCTTCAAAAATACTAAAGCACACCTGATACGTCTCCGTCGTATGTATAATTTTTGATTGTTCCATGCCAATATTATACAACTTTCATATACTTTTGCCAACTTTTTATACTATTTTGGGGACTAACATATTGATCCAGTGCTCAGTGTCAGTTCCTGTTTGTTGCATGTTATTGTTTCGCAGAATATCCATATCAAACGGAGTCCAAACGGGATAAAAACGGACGGAGAATATTTTTGGAATATTTGGAAAATATGGGAAGAAGAATCAATGCGAGACGGTGCCCGAGGTGGCCACGAGGCAGTGGGGCGCGCCGCGCCTGCCCCCCTCGTGGGCCACCCGTAAGGCAGTTACTGCTCTACTTTGGCCGCAAGAAAGCTAATTTTCATAAAAAAATCTCGGCGAAGGTTTCAATCCAATCGGAGTTATGGATCTCCATATATATACGAAACGGTGAAAGGGCAGCAGACGAGAACGCAGAAACAGAGAGAGACAGATCCAATCCCGGAGGGGCTCTCGCCCCTCCCATGCCATGGAGGCCAAGGACCAGAGGGGAAACCCTTCTCCCATCTAGGGAGGGGGTCAAGGAAGAAGAAGACGAAGGGCCCCCCTCTTCCCTTCTCTTCCGGTGGCGCCGGAACGCTGCCGTGGCCATCATCATCACCGCAATCTTCACCAACAACTTCACCGCCATCATCACCAACTCTTCCCCCCTCTATGCAGCGGTGTAACCTCTCTCTTACCTGCTGTAATCTCTACTTAAACATGGTGCTCAACGCTATATATTATTTCCCAATGATGTATGGCTATCCTATGATGTTTGAGTAGATCTGTTTTGTCCTATGGGTTAATTGATGATCGTGATTGGTTTGAGTTGCATGTTTTATTATTGGTGCTGTCCTATGGTGCTCTCCGTGTCGCGCAAACGTGAGGGATCCCCGCTGTAGGGTTTGCAATATGTTGATGATTTGCTTATGGTGGGTGGCGTGAGTGACAGAAGCACAGACCCGAGTAAGTAGGTTGTTTGCATATGGGATAAAGGGGACTTGATACTTTAATGCTATGGTTGGGTTTTACCTTAATGATATTTAGTAGTTGCGGATGCTTGCTAGAGTTCCAATCATAAGTGCATATGATCCAAGTAGAGAAAGTATGTTAGCTTATGCCTCTCCCTCAAATAAAATTGCAATAGTGATTACCGGTCTAGTTATCGATTGCCTAGGGACAAATAACTTTCTCGTAACAAAAAGCTCTTTACTAAAACTAATTTAGTTGTGTCCTTATCTAAACAGCCCCTAGCTTTTATTTACGCTCTCTTTATATTCTTGCAAGCCTATCCAAAAACACCTACAAAGTACTTCTAGTTTCATACTTGTTTCCGGTAATGCAAACGTCAAGTGTGCGTAGAGTTGTATCAGTGGTCGATAGAACTTGAGGGAATATTTGTTATACCTTTAGCTCCTCGTTGGGTTCGACACTCTTACTTATCGAAAGAGGCTACAATTGGTCCCCTATACTTGTGGGTTATCAAGACCTTTTTCAGGTGCCGTTGCCGGGGAGCAATAGCGTGGGGTGAATATTCTTGTGTGTGCTTGTTTGCTTTATCACTAAGTAATTTTTATTTGCTGTTCTTAGTTGTTTTCTATCTTTAGTTATGGGTAGGAAACGCAAAATACCAAAAAAAATAGTTGTACCTACTGAACCAATGGTTGAAGAACCACTCAAAATCTATCACACTCTTGAAGCTTATTACTTGGATCATCTTCGATCCCTATGTGCTCGTGCTGAAACCCCAACTAGCTTAGTTGAGGGCAAATCTTTAGATGAGCATGCTTGTTATGTGCGACACCGTATATCTGAAAAAGGGAAATGTTTACTGGATCAAATTCATCATTTGCAATGCTATGCTTGGAATTTATGTGAAATATATGATGTTACTTGTTGTTCTGAAAACCCTAAGAAACACCTTCCCTACCAAATGTGAGTTTATTGATAATGGAATCGTATCTTCGTATGCTAATGGTGTTTATAATTACTATGATGTTCAACAAATTGAAGAATTTGTTGCTTTTAAGGGTGCTTACGAAATTGCTTCTTTGATTGAAACGTATGATGCTACTCTTTACAAATCTGAAAACTTTGCCATACTTAAATATTGCTATGATAATTATGCTTCTAATGCCTATGTTGAACCATATATTGAGGACTACTCCGCTGTCCAAGAAGAGACTAATATTTTGCAGGAGTCTATGGAAGAAGAAATTGATGACATTGTGAGCTCATTGGATGAAAAAGATGAGGAGGAGAGCGAAGAACAAAAGGAGGAAGAGCGGATTAGCTACCCGTGCCCACCTTCTAATGAGAGTAACTCTTCTACTCATACATTGTTTAATTTCCCTTCGTGCTTACCGAAGGATGATTGCTATGATGACTATTATGATCCCGTTGATTCTCTTGAAATATCCCTTTTTGACAATGCTTGCTATGCTTGTGGCCAAGATGCCAATATGAATTATGCTTATGGAGATGAACTTGCTATAGTTACCTATGTTAAACATGAAATTGTTGCTATTGCACTGACACATGATAGTCCTATTATATTTTTGAATTCTCCCAACTACACTATATCGGAGAAGTCTACCCTTATTAAGGATTATATTGATGGGTTGCCTTATACCGTTGCACATGATGATTTTGATGAATATAATATGCATGTGCTTGCTGCTCCTACTTGCAATTATTATGAGAGAGGAACTACATCTCCACCCTCTATGTTTCCAACACGATAAAATTGCAAGAAACTGTTTATACTATGCATTGGCCTTTACTTTGTGATCATGAATTGTTCTTCTATGACATGCCGATGCATATGAAGAGAGTTAGACTTTGTCATTGTTTGATATGTGTTGCCTTGTGCTCACTACTAAATGCCAAATCATTGCTAATTAAAATTGGCTTTGATATACCTTGGGATCCGGGTGGATTCACTACTTGAGCACTATATGCCTAGCTTAATGGCTTTAAAGAAAGCGCTGCCAGGGAGACAACCCGGAAGTTTTAGAGAGTCATTTATTTCTGTTGAGTACTTTTATATAGTTTAAAAACAAAAACAAAAATAAAGAGGGGAACCCGAAACTTTTCAAAAAGAAAAGCGAAAGTGAGAAAGACGAGCATTGTTGAAGTGGGAGCTAGCCTTGAACTTTGTTCATGCTCACGAAAACTTTGTGAATCTTGATTACATAAACTTTTCAACAAAAATAATGATCCCCTTGTACAATTTCATTGTATTATAAAAATAATGTGCCAAGGTTTGCCTTTAGGATGTTTACAATGCTTGTTGGTTTGTGCGGTGCAGGACAGAAACTTTGGCTGTAGTGCGCGATTTTACATTTTTTACTGGAACGTCAAATGGTTCTGAAACTTTTTGCAATGTCTTTCTATACAAATTTTTTATTTTACCTAATTTTGGTAGAATTTTGCAAGTATCAGAAGTATGGTGAATGTTCAGATTATTACAGACTGTTCTGTTTTAGACAGATTCTGTTTTTGATGCATAGTTTGCTTGTTTTGATGAAACTATTGATTTATATCAGTGGATTAAGCAATGAAAAGTTATATTACAGTAGCTAAAATGCCAAAACAAAATATGAATTGGTTTTCAACAGTACTTAGAGTAGTGATTTGCTTTATTATACTAACGGATCTTACCGAGTTTTCTGTTGAAGTTTTGTGTGGATGAAGTGTTCGATGATCGAGAAGGTCTCGATGTGAGAAGAAGGAAGAGAGGCAAGAGCTCAAGCTTGGGGATGCCTGAGGCACCCCAAGTAAATATTCAAGGATACTCATGCGTCTAAGCTTGGGGATGCCCCGGAAGGCATCCCCTCTTTCTTCAACAAGTATCGGTATGTTTTCGGATTCGTTTCGTTCATGCGATATGTGCAAATCTTGGAGCGTCTTTTGCATTTAGTTTTCATTTTTCTTTTATGCACCATGCTGGTATAAGATAGTCCTTGGTTTATTTATAGAATGCTCTATGCACTTCACTTATATCTTTTGAGTATGGCTTTATAGAATGCTTCATGTGCTTCACTTATATCATTTGAAGTTTGGATTGCCTGTTTCTCTTCACATAGAAAACCGCCATTTGTAGAATGCTCTTTTGCTTCACTTATATTTGTTGGAGCGTGGGCATATCTTTTGTAGAAAGAATTAAACTCTCTTGCTTCACTTATATCTATTTAGAGAGATGACAGGAACTGGTCATTCACATGGTTAGTCATAAAATCCTACATAAAACTTATAGATCACTGAATATGATATGTTTGATTCCTTGCAATAGTTTTGCGATAAAGATGGTGATATTAGAGTCATGCTAGTGGGTAGTTGTGGATTAGTAGAAATACTTGTGGTGAGGTTTGTGATTCCCGTAGCATGCACGTATGGTGAACCATTATGTGATGAAGTCGGAGCATGATTTATTTATTGATTGTCTTCCTTATGAGTGGCGGTCAGGGACGAGCGATGGTCTTTTCCTACCAATCTATCCCCCTAGGAGCATGCGCGTAGTACTTTGTTTCGATGACTAATAGATTTATGCAGTAAGTATGTGAGTTCTTTATGACTAATGTTGAGTCTATGGATTATACGCACTCTCACCCTTCCATCATTGCTAGCCTCTTCGGTACCGTGCATTTCCCTTTCTCACCTCGAGAGTTGGTGCAAACTTCGCCAGTGCATCCAAACCCCGTGATACAATACGCTCTATCACACATAAGCCTCATTATATCTTCCTCAAAACAGCCACCATACCTACCTATCATGGCATTTCCATAGCCATTCCGAGATATATTGCCATGCAACTTCCATCATCATCATATACATGACTTGAGCATTTATCGTCATATTGCTTTGCATGATCGTAAGATAGCTAGCATGATGTTTTCATGGCTTGTCCGTTTTTGACGTCTTTGCTAGGCTAGATCATTGCACATCCTGGTACACCGCCAGAGGCATTCATATAGAGTCATATCTTTGTTCTAGTATCGAGTTGTAATATTGAGTTGTAAGTAAATAAAAGTGTGATGATCATCATTATTAGAACATTGTCCCATGTGAGGTTACCAAAATAAAAGAGGCCAAAGACGCCCACCAAAAAAATAAAAAAAATAAAAATAAAAAAAATAAAAAAATGAGAGAAAAAGAGAGAAGGGGCAATGTTACTATCCTTTTACCACACTTGTGCTTCAGAGTAGCACCATGTTCTTCATATAGAGAGTCTGTTGAGTTATCACTTTCATATACTAGTGGGAATTTTCATTATAGAACTTGGCTTGTATATTCCGATGATGGGCTTCCTCAAATGCCCGAGGTCTTCATGAGCAAGCAAGTTGGATGCACACCCACTTAGTTTTCAGTCTGAGCTTTCATACACTTATAGCTCTTAGTGCATCCGTTGCATGGCAATCCCTACTCACTCACATTGATATCTATTGATGGGCATCTCCATAGCCCGTTGATACGCCTAGTTGATGTGAGACTATCTTCTCCTTTTTTGTGTTCTCCACAACCACCATTCTATTCCACCTATAGTGCTATGTCCATGGCTCGCGCTCATGTATTGCGTGAAAGTTGAAAAGGTTTGAGAACGTCAAAAGTATGAAACAATTGCTTGGCTTGTCATCGGGGTTGTGCATGATTTGAATATTTTGTGTGGTGAAGATGGAGCATAGCCAGACTATATGATTTTGTAGGGATAATTTTCTTTGGCCATGTTATTTTGAAAAGACATGATTGCTTTATTAGTAGGATTGAAGTATTATTGTTTTTATGTCAAATGATAGACTATTGCTTTGAATCACTCGTGTCTTAATATTCATGCCATAATTAGATACATGATCAAGATTATGCTAGGTAGCATTCCACATCAAAAATTATCTTTTTTATCATTTACCTACTCGAGGACGAGTAGGAATTAAGCTTGGGGATGCTGATACGTCTCCGTCGTATCTATAACTTTTTATTGTTCCATGCCAATATTCTACAACTTTCATATACTTTTGGAAACTTTTTATACTATTTTTGGGGACGATCCAGTGCCCAGTGCCAGTTCCTGTTTGTTGCATGTTTTTGTTTCGCAGAATATCCATATCAAACGGAGTACAAACGGGATAAAAACGGACGGAGAATATTTTTGGAATATTTGGAAAATATGGGAAGAAGAATCAACGCGAGACGGTGCCCGAGGTGGCCACGAGGCAGGGGGGCGCGCCTGCCCTCCTCGTGGGCTACCCGTAAGGCGGTTACTGCTCTACTTTGGCCGCAAGAAAGCTAATTTTCAGAAAAAAATCTTGGCGAAGGTTTCAATCCAATCGGAGTTACGGATCTCCATATATATATACGAAATGGTGAAAGGGCAGCAGACGAGAACGCAGAAACAGAGAGAGACAGAGAGACAGATCCAATCCTGGAGGGGCTCTCGCCCCTCCCACGCCATGGAGGCCAAGGACCAGAGGGGAAACCCTTCTCCCATCTAGGGAGGGGGTCAAGGAAGAAGATGATGAAGGGGCCCCCTCTCCCCTTCTCTTTCGGTGGAGCTGGAACGCTGCCGTGGCCATCATCATCATCGCAATCTTCACCAACAACTTCACCGCCATCATCACCAACTCTTCCCCCCTCTATGCAGCGGTGTAACCTCTCTCTTACCCACTGTAATCTCTACTTAAACATGGTGCTCAACGCTATGTATTATTTCCCAATGATGTATGGCTATCCTATGATGTTTGAGTAGATCTGTTTTGTCCTATGGGTTAATTGATGCTCGTGATTGGTTTGAGTTGCATGTTTTATTATTGGTGCTGTCCTATGGTGCTCTCCATGTCGCGCAAGCGTGAGGGATCCCCGCTATAGGGTTTGCAATATGTTGATGATTTGCTTATGGTGGGTGGCGTGAGTGACAGAAGCACAAACCCGAGTAAGTAGGTTGTTTGCGTATGGGATAAAGGGGACTTGATACTTTAATGCTATGGTTGGGTTTTACCTTAATGATCTTTAGTAGTTGCGGATGCTCGCTAGAGTTCCAATCATAAGTGCATATGATCCAAGTAGAGAAAGTATGTTAGCTTATGCCTCTCCCTCAACTAAAATTGCAATAGTGATTACCGGTCTAGTTATCGATTGCCTAGGGACAAATAACTTTCTCGTAACAAAAAGCTGTTTATTAAAAATAATTTAGTTGTGTCCTTATCTAAACAGCCCCTAGCTTTTATTTACGCTCTCTTTATATTCTTGCAAGCCTATCCAAAAACACCTACAAAGTACTTCTAGTTTCATACTTGTTTCCGGTAAAGCAAACGTCAAATGTGCGTAGAGTTGTATCGGTGGTCGATAGAACTTGAGGGAATATTTGTTCTACCTTTAGCTCCTCGTTGGGTTCGACACTCTTACTTATCGAAAGAGGCTACAATTGGCCCCCTATACTTGTGGGTTATCAACACCGTGCTCAAAAAGATATAAGTGAAGCACTAGAGCAAATCCATAGCTCATAAATTTTTTAAGTGAAGCATAGAGAGCAATTCTAACAAGTCATGGCATAATTTTGGCTCTCTCAAATAGGTGTGCCCAGCAAGGAATCAAGACTTAAAACACAAAATAAAACAAGCAAAGACTCATATCATACAAGACGCTCCAAGGAAAACACATAGTATGTGACGAATAAAAATATAGCTTCGAGTAAAATACCGATGGTCGTTAGAAGAAAGAGGGGATGCCACTCGGGGCATCCCCAAGTTTAGTTGCTTGCTCTCTTTGGATAATAGCTTGGGATGCCTGGGCATCCCCAAGATTAGGTTCTTCTTACTCCTCATTCCTTCATCCATCGTAAGATAACCCAAAACTTGAAACTTCAATCACACAAAACTCAGCAAAACCTTTGTGAGATCCGTTAGTATAAGAAATCAAATCACCACTATAAGTACAGTAGCAAACCAATTCATATTTTAATCTTGCATTATATCTACTGTATTCCCACTTTTCTATGGCAAAAACTCATCAAAGAAAACCATAGAATCATCAAAACAAGCACACAACCTAAAGAAAACAGAATCTTCCAAAAACATAACAGTCTGTAGTAATCTGGAAATTTCGAATACTTCTGAAACTCCAAAAATTCTGAAAAAAATCCGAATACTTTTCTATGGCTTGAAGCTACGTTGGTATTTCCCCAAAGAGGAAGGGATGATGCAACACAGCGACGGTAGGTATTTCCCTCAGTGATGAGACCAAGGTTATCGAACTAGTAGGAGAATCAAGCAACAATACGTAAACGGCACCTGCACACAAATAACGAATACTCGCAACCCGACGTATTAAAGGGGTTGTCAATCCCTTTCGGGTAACGGCGCCAGAAATTGGCAAACAGACGTGAATAAATAGTAGTAGATTGATAGATCAAACGCCGAATAAAATAAAGTGCAGCAAGGTATTTTTGTATTTTTCATTTAATAGATCTAAAAATAAAAGGAAAATAAAATAGATCGTAAAGGCAAATAATATGAGAAAGAGACCCGGGGACCATAGGTTTCACTAGTGGCTTCTCTCGAGAAAAATAGCAAATGGTGGGTAAACAAATTACTGTTCGGCAATTGATAGAACTTCAAATAATCATGACGATATCCAGGCAGTGATCATTATATAGGCATCATGCCCAAGATTAGTAGACCGACTCCTGCCTGCATCTACTACTATTACTCCACACATCGACTGCTATCCAGCATGCATCTATTGTATTAAGTTCATGGAGAAACAGAGTAATGCAATAAGAATGATGACATGATGTAGACAAGATCTATTTATGTAGAAATAGACCCCATCATTTTGTCCTTTGTAGCAACAATACATACGTGTCGGTTCCCCTTCTGTCACTACAATCAAGCACCGTAAGATCGAACCCACTACAAAGCACCTCTTCCCAAATATCAAAGAAGAAATATGAGGCTATAAGAACTCATTCATATAGGAGATCAAAGAAGATTCAAATAACTTTCATGGATAAAAAGATAGATCTAATCATAAACTCAAAGTTCATCCGATCCCAACAAACACACCGCAAAAAAAGTTACATCACATGGATCTCCAAGTGACCATTGTATTGAGAATAAAACGAGAGAGATGAAGCCATTGATGTCTACTACACAACCTTCTTCTTGTAGACATTGTTGGGCCTCCAAGTGCAGAGGTTTGTAGGACAGTAGCAAATTTCCCACAAGTGGATGACCTAAGGTTTATCAATCCGTGGGAGGCGTAGGATGAAGATGGTCTCTCTCAAACAACCCTGCAACCAAATAGCAAAGAGTCTCTTGTGTCCCCAACACACCCAATACAATGGTAAATTGTATAGGTGCACTAGTTCGGCGAAGAGATGGTGATACAAGTGCAATATAGATGGTAGATATAGGTTTTTCTAATCTAAAAAATATAAAAACAGCAAGGTAGCAAGTGGTAAAAGTGAGCGTAAACGGTATTGCAATGCTAGGAAACAAGGCCCAGGTTTCATACTTTCACTACTGCAAGTTCTCTCAGCAATAATAACATAATTGGATCATATAACTATCCCTCAACATGCAACAAAGAGTCACTCCAAAGTCACTAATAGCGGAGAACAAACGAAGAGATTATTGTAGGGTACGAAACCACCTCTCAAAGTTATCCTTTCTGATCGATCTATTCAAGAGTCCGTAGTAAAATAACACGAAGCTATTCTTTCCGTTCGATCTATCCTAGACTTCGTACTAGAATAACACCTTAACACGCAAATCAACCAAAACCCTAATGTCACTTAGGTACTCCAATGTCACCTCAAGTATCAGTGGGTATGATTATACGATATGCATCACACAATCTCAGATTCATCTATTCAACCAACACAAAGAACTTCAAAGAGTTCCCCAAAGTTTCTACCAGAGAGTCAAGACGAAAACGTGTGCCAACCCCTATGCATAAGTTCACAAGGTCACGGAACTCGCAAGTTGATCACCAAAACATACATCAAGTGGATCACGTGAATATCTCATTGTCACGACAAATAAGCACTTGCAAGACATACATCAAGTGTTCTCAAATCCTTAAAGACTCAATCTGATAAGATAACTTCAAAGGGAAAACTCAACCCATTACAAGAGAGTAGAGGGGGAGAAACATCATAAGATCCAACTATAATAGCAAAGCTCACGATACATCAAAATCATGCCAAATCAAGAACACGAGAGAGAAAGATCAAACACATAGCTACTGGAACATACCCTCAGCCCCGAGGGTGAACTACTCCCTCCTCATCATGGAGAGCACCGGGATGATGAAGATGGCCACCGAAGAGGGATCCCCCCCCTCCGGCAGGATGCCGGAACGGGTCTAGATTGGTTTTCGGTGGCTACAGAGGCTTGCGGCGGCGGAACTCCCGATCTAGGTTATTTTTTTGGAAGTTTGGGGATATATAGGAGGTGTTGGTGTCGGGGACAAGTCAGGGGGGTCCACGAGGCGGCCACGAGGCACGGGGGCGCGCCCAGGGGGGTAGGGCATGCCCCCACTCTCGTGGTGGCCTCGGGACTCTTCTGGTCCATCTCTGATGCTCCGTGGGCTTCTTCTGGTCCAAAAATGATCTCCGTAAATTTTCAGGTCAATTGGACTCCGTTTGATATTCCTTTTCTGCGATACTCAAAAACAAGGAAAAAACAAAAACTGGCACTGGGCTCTAGGTTAATAGGTTGGTCCCAAAAATATATAAAATAGCATATAAATGCATATAAAACATCCTAGATGGATAATATAATAGCATGGAACAATCAAAAATTATGGATACGTTTGAGACGTATCAAGCATCCCCAAGCTTAATTCCTGCTCGTCCTCGAGTAGGTAAATGATAAAAACAGAATTTTTGATGTGGAATGCTACCTAACATAATTTAATTTTCTTTATTATGGCATGAATGTTCAGATCCGAAAGATTCAAGACAAAAGTTTAATATTGACAAAAAATAATAATACTTCAAGCATACTAACCAAGAAATTATGTCTTTTCAAAATAACATAGCCAAAGAAAGCTCATCCCTACAAAATTATATAGTTTGGCCATGCTTCATTTCCATCACACAAAATGCTCCCATCATGCACAACCCCGATGAAAATCCAAGCAACTATTTCATACTTTAGTATTCTCAAACTTTTTCAACTTTCACACAATACATGAGCGCGAGCCATGGACATAGCACTATAGGTGGAACAGAATATGATGATGGAGGTTGTGTGGAGAGGACAAAAAAGGAGAAAGTCTCACATCGACGCGGCTAATCAACGGGCTATGGAGATGCCCATCAATTGATGTCAATGCGAGGAGTAGGGATTGCCATGCAACGGATGCACTAGAGCTATAAATGTATGAAATCTCAACAAAAGAAACTAAGTGGGTGTGCATCCAACTTGCTTGCTCACGAAGACCTAGGGCATTTTGAGGAAGCCCATTGCTGGAATATACAAGCCAAGTTCTATAATGAAAATTCCCACTAGTATATGAAAGTGACAAAATAAGAGACTCTCTATCATGAAGACCATGGTGCTACTTTGAAGCAAAAGTGTGGAAAAAGGATAGTAACATTGTCCCTTCTCTCTTTTTCTCTCCCTTTTTTGGGCCTTCTCTTTTTTTGGCCTTTCCCTTCTTTTTTTCCTTTTTATTTCCTCTCACGAGACAATGCTCTAATAATGATGATCATCACACTTCTATTTATTTACAAATCAATAATTACAACTCGATACTAGAACAAAATATGACTCTATATGAATGCCTCCGGCGGTGTACCGGGATGTGCAATGATTCAAGAGTGACATGTATGAAAAATTATGAATGGTGGCCATGCCACAAATACGATGTCAACTACATGATCATGCAAGGCAATGTGACAATGATGAAGTGTGTCATAATAAATGGAATGGTGGAAAGCTGCATGGCAATATATCTCGAAATGGCTATGGAAATGCCATAATAGGTAGGTATGGTGGCTGTTTTGAGGAAGATATAAGGAGGTTTATGTGTGATAGAGCGTATCATATCACGGGGTTTGGATGCACCGGCGAAGTTTGCACCAACTCTCAAGGTGAGAAAGGGCAATCCACAGCACCAAAGAGGCTAGCAATGATGGAAGGGTGAGAGTGTATATAATCCATGGACTCAACATTAGTCATAAAGAACTCACATACTTATTGCAAAAATCTACAAGTCATCAAAACCAAGCACTATGCGCATGCTCCTAGGGGTATAGATTGGTAGGAAAAGACCATCGCTCGTCCCCGACCGCCACTCATAAGGAAGACAATCAAAGAAACACCTCATGCTTCAAATTTGTTACACAACGGTTACCATACGTGCATGCTACGGGACTTGCAAACCTCAACACAAGTATTTCTCAAATTCACAACTACTCACTAGCATGACTCTAATATCACCATCTTTATATCTCAAAACAATCATAATGAATCAAACTTCTCATAGTATTCGATGCACTTTACATGAAAGTTTTTATTATATCCCTCTTGGATGCCCATCATATTAGGACTAAATACATAACCAAAGCAAATTACCATGCTGTTCTAAAGACTCTCAAAAAATATAAGTGAAGCATGAGAGTTCATCTATTCTTCAAAATAAAAACACCGCCGTGCTCTAAAATGTTATAAGTGAAGCACTAGAGCAAATGACAAACTACTCCAAAAGATATAAGTGATGATCAATGAGTAGTCGAATAATTATGTAACTATGTGAAGACTCTCTAACATTTAAGAATTTCAGATCTTGGTATTTTATTCAAACAGCAAGCAAAAGAAAAGAAAATAAAATGATGCTCCAAGCAAAACACATATCATGTGGTGAATAAAAATATAGCTCCATGTAAAGTTACCGATGAACGAAGATGAAAGAGGGGATGCCATCCGGGGCATCCCCAAGCTTAGGCTCTTGGTTGTCCTTGAATATTACCTTGGGGTGCCTTGGGCATCCCTAAGCTTAGGCTCTTGCCACTCCTTATTCCATAGTCCATCGAATCTTTACCCAAAACTTGAAACCTTCACAACACAAAACTTAACAGAAAACTCGTAAGCTCCGTTAGTATAAGAAAATAAATCACCACTTAGGTACTGTTGTGAACTCATTCTAAATTCATATTGGTGTAATATCTAGTGTATTCCAACTTCTCTATGGTTCATACCCTCCGATACTACTCATAGATTCATCAAAATAAGCAAACAACACAATGAAAATAGAATCTGTCAAAAACAGAACAATCTGTAGTAATCTGGAGATTTCGAATACTTCTGTAACTCCAAAAATTCTGAAAAATTAGGACGGCCAGGATAAAAAGTATATTGATCTACTGCAGTTGGAATTGGTATTTTATCGCTCTCTGGTAAAAAATGATAATTATTTTCGTGGCCGCATACTTTCTGTTTTTATCAGCAAGATCAAACAACAATCACCCAAGAAGATCCTAAAGGCTCTAATTGGCACAAACACTAATTAAAAGATAAAACCACATCTAACTAGAGGCTAGATAGATTATTTATTACTAAACAGGAGCAAAATGCAAAGAACAAAAATAAAATTGGGTTGCCTCCCAACAAGCGCCATCGTTTAACGCCCCTAGCTAGGCATGATGATTTCAATGATGCTCACATAAAAGATAAGAATTGAAACATAAAGAGAGCATCATGAAGAATATGACTAGCACATTTAAGTCTAACCCACTTCCTATGCATAGGGATTTTGTGAGCAAACAATTTATGGGAACAAGAATCAACTAGCATAGGAAAGCAACACAAGCATAACTTCAAAACTTTAAGCACATAGAGAGGAAACTTGGTATTATTGCAATTTATACAAGCATATATTCCTCCCTCATAATAATTTTCAGTAGCATCATGAATGAATTCAACAATATAACTATCACATAAAGCATTCTTTTCATGAGCCACAAGCATAGAATTTTTATTACTCTCCACATAAGCAAAATTCTTCTCATTCGGAATTGTGGGAGTATCATAAGAAACTCGAATACTATAAATTGTTTCCACCTTAAAAGAGTAATGTTCAGGAAAAAGGTAATCATAATCATGACAAGTTTTGTAAATATAATCGTGACTACTTTTTATAACATAAGTATCATCACAATAATCATCATAAGTAGCAACTTTGTTCTCATCATAATCAATTGAAACCTCTTCCAAGATAGTGGAATCATTACTAAATAAATTTATGACCTCTCCAAATCCACTTTTATAATTATCACAATAAGATTCAACATCCTCCAAAATAGTGGGATCATTACTTCCTAAAGTTGACACTCTTCCAAACCCATTTTCATCAATATAATCATCATAAATAGGAGGCATGCTATCATCATAATAAATTTGCTCATCAAAACTTGGGAGACTAAAAATATCATCTTCATTAAACATAGCATCCCCAAGCTTGGGACAAACATTAGTTGCAGCAAATAAATTCTCAAACATGTCATTCTCATCAAACCTAGCATCCCCAAGCTTGGGCCTTTTCATATCATAAGCATAATCACTCTCATCATTAATAGTATGGATAGCATCAATAGTATAGCAATTATCATCATCACAATGAGTAATAGGAGCAACATCATTTGAGAGGGATACCTTTTTACCTTTGCTTCTCCGTCTTTTCTTTTTCTTCTTCACATTATGTGTGGGTTTAACCCTCTTTTTGGAGCTCCTTATTAATGAGATTGGTTGAATAGAAGGCTCCTCCTCGTTACCTGATTCATCATAAGAAATAATAGGAGGATATTGGGAAGTCTCTTCCCTTTCATTAGTATTCTCTTCATCTTCTATTTATTTTCTTGTCTTTATGTAATTGGCAATATAAGGATTTTCAATGCAATTCACCGCACAATACATATAAATTTCCTCTAGATCAAAATCAAGAACTTTATCAAGGGAAAATTATGGAATATCCTATACGTTTCATTTCTTCATAACCCACAAGCAAACTAAGTTCATTATAATGCGCAAGGGAAATCAAGTCATCATAATTTTTGGAAACGATTCGATCATGAAATAATTTGCATTGGACATTTAAATGACCACGTTCATTGCAAAGTACACAAGGATGGCTAAGAAGATTTAAATTTTCAGCACAAACATCTAGCCTTTCTTGCAACCATTTAGTTTCTAAATACTTATGCCTCCTGCAAAATCTATCTTCCCTATTTGGTGTGTACTTGCAAACTCTATGCACTCCACAAAAATTGACATGCTTATAAGAGACATTTTCATCATGACTAGTGCAATCATCATTGGTACTATGGATATTCAAAGAGTTCGTACTAACAACATTGCAATCATGCTCATCATTCAAAGATTTAGTGCCAAACATTTTAATGCATTCTTCTTCTAGCATTTTGGCACAATTATCGGAATCCTTATTTTCACGAAAGATATTAAAAAGATGAAGCATATGAGGCACCCTCAATTCCATTTTCTTGTAGTTTTCTTTTATAAACTAACTAGTGATAAAACAAGAAACTAAAAGATTCGATTGCAAGATCTAAAGATATACCTTCAAGCACTCACCTCCCCGGCAACGGCGCCAGAAAAGAGCTTGATGTCTACTACACAACCTTCTTCTTGTAGACGTTGTTGGGCCTCCAAGTGCAGAGGTTTGTAGGACAGTAGCAAATTTCCCTCAAGTGGATGACCTAAGGTTTATCAATCCGTGGGAGGCGTAGGATGAAGATGGTCTCTCTCAAACAACCCTGCAACCAAATAACAAAGAGTCTCTTGTGTCCCCAACACACCCAATACAATGGTAAATTGTATAGGTGCACTAGTTCGGCGAAGAGATGGTGATACAAGTGCAATATGGATGGTAGATATAGGTTTTTGTAATCTGAAAATATAAAAACAGCAAGGTAACTAATGATAAAAGTGAGCGTAAACGGTATTGCAATGCTAGGAAACAAGGCCTAGGGTACATACTTTCACTAGTGCAAGTTCTCTCAACAATAATAACATAATTGGATCATATAACTATCCCTCAACATGCAACAAAGAGTCACTCCAAAGTCACTAATAGCGGATAACAAACGAAGAGATTATTGTAGGGTACGAAACCACCTCAAAGTTATCCTTTCTGATCGATCTATTCAAGAGTCCGTAGTAAAATAACACGAAGCTATTCTTTCCGTTTGACCTATCCTAGAGTTCGTACTAGAATAACACCTTAAGACACAAATCAACCAAAACCCTAATGTCACCTAAATACTCCAATGTCACCTCACGTATCCGTGGGTATGATTATATGATATACATCACACAATCTCAGATTCATCTATTCAACCAACACAAAGAACTTCAAAGAGTGCCCCAAAGTTTCTACCAGGGAGTCAAGACGAAAACGTGTGCCAACCCCTATGCATAAGTTCACAAGGTCACTGAACCCGCAAGTTGATCACCAAAACATACATCAAGTAGATCACGTGAATATCCCATTGTCACCACAGATAAGCACATGCGAGACATACATCAAGTGTTCTCAAATCCTTAAAGACTCAATCTGATAAGATAACTTCAAAGGGAAAACTCAATCCATTACAAGAGAGTAGAGGGGAAGAAACATCATAAGATCCAACTATAATAGCAAAGCTCGCGATACATCAGAATCGTGCCGAATCAAGAACACGAGAGAGAGAGAGAGAGAGATCAAACACATAGCTACTGGTACATACCCTCAGCCCCGAGGGTGAACTACTCCCTCCTCGTCATGGAGAGCACCGGGATGATGAAGATGGCCACCGAAGAGGGATTCCCCCCTCCGGCAGGGTGCCGGAACGGGTCTAGATTGGTTTTCGGTGGCTATAGAGGCTTGCGGCGGCGGAACTCCCGATCTAGGTTATTTTTTGGAGGTTTGGGGATATATAAGAGGCGTTGGCGTCGGGGACAAGTCAGGAGGGTCCACGAGGCGGCCACGAGGCAGGGGGCGCACCCAGGGGGTAGGGCGCGCCCCCACCCTCGTGGTGGCCTCGGAACTCTTCTGGTCCATCTCTGATGCTTCGTGGGCTTCTTCTGGTCCAAAAATGATCTTCGTAAATTTTCAGGTCAATTGGACTCCGTTTGATATTCCTTTTCTGCGATACTCAAAAACAAGGAAAAAACAGAAACTGGCACTGGGCTCTAGGTTAATAGGTTAGTCCCAAAAATCATATAAAATATCATATAAATGCATATAAAACATCCTAGATGGATAATATAATAACATGGAACAATAAAAAATTATAGATACGTTGGAGACGTATCAGCCATCTAGTTACTAACTACGGACCCGAAGGTCTACAAAGAACTACTCACGCGTCATCGGAGAGGCACCAGTGGAAGTGGTGAACCCCTCCGTGATGGTGTCTAGATTGGATCTGGTGGTTTTGGACTCTGCGACGGCTGGAATTGATTTTCGTCGACTCCCCTAGGGTTTCTGGAATATTGGTGTATTTATAGAGTAAAGAGGCGGTCCAGGGGGCACCCGAGGTGGGCACAACCCACCAGGGCGCGCCTGGGCCGCCTGGCGCACCCTGGTGGGTTGTGCTCCGTTCGGAGCACCCCCAAGTGCTTCCTCGGCCCATCGGTTGTCTTTTGGTCCAAAAAAATCCACAAAAAGTTTCGCTGCGTTTGGACTCCGTTTGGTATTGATTTCCCGCGATGTAAAAAACATGCAAAAAACAGCAACTGGCACTTGGCACTATGTCAATAGGTTAGTACCAAAAATGGTATAAAATGACTATAAAATGGTTATAAAACATCCAAGAATGATAATATAACAGCATGGAACAATCAAAAATTATAGATACGTTGGAGACGTATCACATTCAAAGATTTTTCTTTCATTTTGCATAATAATTTCTTAAGATCATCCCTATCATTGCAAGCAAGAAAGTCTCTAGTTGTCTCCTCATTCATAACATAACCTTCCGGTATCTTAGGCAATTCATATCTAGGAGAACTAGATCTAATAGGTGTTTCAAGATTTTCACTTTCAAGCTCTTCATCAGTTTCAACAATTTCATCAGTTTTAGCATTCTCAAAAGCTTTAGTTCTAGCAATTTGTTCATCAAGAAATCCACCTAGTGGCACATTATAATCAAGCAAGGTACTAGCATCATCATGAGTATCATTCATAGCAGAAGTAGCATCATCCATAACTTGCAACATATTAGGATTAATAGCATGTCGTGGTGTTGCTAGCCTACTTATAATAGAAGGTGAATCAAGTGCAGAGCTAGAAGGCAGTTCCTTGCCTCCCCTCGTCTTAGAGGGACAAATCTTAGTCTTAGCATCCTTTATATTCTTCATAATGATAATTTGATACTAATCCCAAGACTCAACAAATATAGCTATGCTCCCCGGCAACGGCGCCAGAAAAAGGTCTTGATAACCCACAAGTATAGGGGATCGCAACAGTTTTCAAGGGTAGAGTATTCAACCCAAATTTATTGATTCGACACAAGGGGAGCCCAAGAATATTTGCAAGTATTAGCAGCTGAGTTGTCAATTCAAGCACACGTGGAGTTTAATTATCTGCAGCAAGGTGATCAGTAGCAAAGTAGTATGATAGTTTTGATAGTAGTAGCAACAGCAATAGTAACGGTGACAGTGATAGCAATGATTTTGTAGCAAGTGCAATAGTAACAATAGCAGTAGTAACTTAGCAAGAACAATATGAGAGAAATTCGTAGCCATTGGATCGGTGAATTCGTTGGATGATATTCATCATATAACAGTCATAACCTAGGGCGATACGACATTAGCTTCAGTTCGTAAACATAATGTAGGCATGTATTCCGTAAATAGTCATATGTGCTTATGGAAAGAACTTGCATGACATTGATAACCCACAAGTATAGGGGATCGCAACAGTTTTCGAGGGTAGAGTATTCAACCCAAATTTATAGATTCGACACAAGGGGAGCCAAAGAATATTTGAAGGTATTAGCAGCGGAGTTGTCAATTCAACCACACCTGGAGATTAATTATCTGCAGCAACATGATCAGTAGCAAACTAATATGATAGTTTTGATAATATTGACAGTAGTAACAGTAACGGTAACAGTGATAGCAGTAGTTTTGTAGCAAGTGCAATAGTGATGATAGCAGTAGTAACTTAGCCAGAACAATATAAGATAAATTCGTAGGCATTGGATCGGTGACTTGTTGGATGATATTCATCATATAACAGTCATAAACTAGGGCGATACGGCACTAGCTCCAATTCATAAATATATTGTAGGCATCTATTCTGTAAATAGTCATATGTGCTTATGGAAAGAACTTGCATGCCATCTTTTGTCCTACCCTCCCGTGGCAGCATGGTCCTATTGAAAACTCAGAAGGTCACGTTTTCTGTCATGCATGTACATCCATGATGACTTTATGACAGAATCAAGATAGTCATACATGTGCTGTCGTAGAAGTGTTCCATGACATTACCAAAATTATCATCACGGAAGTGTCCACTTCCATGACGATAAATCGCACGTCATAGAAGTGCTTTTGTCAAGGGTGACCGACACGTGGCATCCACCGTAACTGGTCGCCGTTAAGCTATCGGGTTCCGGTTTGGATCCGATAACCCATTAATAGCCCGTACCAATGGGGTTTTCCACATGTAAAATTATCATTGGCTGGAGGAAACACGTGTCGGCTCACCGTTGGGACAGATGTCATCCACTCATTAGATATAATGCACTAGTGATACATTGACACATGGCACAGCCCAACAGAGGCCCATTCCTATGAAAAGGCCTGCCCATTTGACTTGGTCAAAAGATAGCGGGCCGACCCATGGAAAGCCTGTTAACGGCCTGTTCGCATATAGCCCATTTACAGCCCGCTAACCCAGGGCCCGTTACGGCGTATCCGAATTAGTCCTAGTAGCGTCATATGGGCCGTCCAATATGATTCCAGCCCGTTGTAACTTCCGGCCCATGTCTGGCCCATGACATCTTTCGGCCCATATGAGGCACTTTGTAACTCTTGGCCCATTATCAGCCCATGGTGAAACTGGCCCGTAATGAATAGTATATCGCTTTTTACCCATGAATGGCCCATTATTCCATTGGGCCGTTTCAAGCCCATGTTATCTTTCGGCCTTCTCAGGCCCATTTATTCTTGGGCTCATTTCCAGCACTCGGTTACTTAAGGCCTGTTATTAGCCTTTTCTGATTGTGGGCCAAATTCAGCCCGTGGTTACAGTCAGCCCATTTGTGGCCCGTTAATCTGTTGGGCCGTTTTCATAGCGTCATCAAATACAGCCGATTAACGACGACCTGTTATGGTCGGCCCATGAACGGACGATTCTAACTCTAGCCCATTTAAGGCCCATAATGCGGTCTGTTGTTGGCCCATGTTTGGCCAATCGATCATACGACCCGTAGAAGGCCCATTGATGCTACTCCCCGTAGAAGGCCCATTGTTTCTACGACTCGTAGGAGGCCCAGGGTCACTATAGTAAATATGTAGCCTGTGGTTATTGTGGCCTAGTTTTAAAAATAGGTTATTGCGTCCACTAGCAAACCGCAGAAAAAGAACTGCACTGACTACAAGCAAAAAAATAAACAAGACAACAAGGAAATAAATAAGCATGCAACTTATGCTAGGCTATCATGACTATTAATCATATTACATCCACTTGGCATCAAAGTTCGCCACCAGTGCAAATATAGGGAATAAAGCAGCATATCACATACACCGGTTGTCAAAGTTGGCACTAGTGCAAATAAACGCCACAGCAAAACAAGTCCAGAACTGAAACCACTTCAGAAGAGCTCAAGAAACAATATCCAGGGTATCCATAATGCTGGCAAGATGCTTAGCAAGCTTATTAACTTTCTCTTGTTTGACGCTTAAATCCTCCAGCGCTTGTTGTTGCATGATACGTCTCCAACGTATCTATAAATTTTGATTGTTCCATGCTATTATATTATCTGTTTTGGATGTTTAATGGGCTTTAATATGCACTTTTATATTATTTTTTGGGACTAACCTATTAACCGGAGGCCCAGTGCCAGTTTCTGTTTTTTTGCCTATTTTAGTGTTTCGCAGAAAAGGAATATCAAACGAAATCCAAACGGAATGAAACCTTCGCGAGGATCTTTCTTGGAACAAACGCAACCCAGGAGACTTGGAGTACAAGTCTGGAGGTCCGCGAAGCTTCCACGAGGCAGGGGGCAAGCCCAGGGGGTAGGCGCGCCCCTACCCTCGTGGGCCCCACGGAGCTCCACTGACGTACCTCTTTCGCCTATATATACTCTTATACCCTAAAAACATCCAGGAGAGCCACGAAACCACTTTTCCACCGCCGCAACCTTCTATACCCGTGAGATCCCATCTGGGGCCTTTTCCGGCGATCTGCCGGAGGGGGATTCGATCAAGGAGGGCTTCTACATCAACACCATAGCCTCTCCGATGATGTGTGAGTAGTTTACCACAGACCTTCGGGTCCATAGTTATTAGCTAGATGGCTTCTTCTCTCTCTTTGGTTCTCAATACAAAGTTCTCCTCGATGTTCTTGGAGATCTATTCGATGTAATTCTTTTTGCGGTGTGTTTGCCGAGATCCGATGAATTGTGGATTTATGATCAAGTTTATCTATGAACAATATTTGGTTGTTCTCTGAATTCTTATATGCATGATTTGATATCTTTGCGAGTCTCTTCGAATTATCGATTTAGTTTGGCGTACTAGATTGATCTTTCTTGAAATGGGAGAAGTGCTTAGCTTTGGGTTCAATCTTGCGGTGTCCTTTCCCAGTGACAGTAGGGGCAGCAAGGCACGTATTGTATTGTTGCCATCAAGGATAAAAAGATGGGGTTTATATCATATTGCTTGAGTGTCGAGGTTCAAGAACGACACCTATGGGATCACAGGGAATCCCTACTACGGTTGCTGGGGCGCGGGGCTATAAAAAGAGCAAGTTTAGAAGATCAACAGGAGGGAGTTTATCCAGGTTCGGGCCGCAAGTGATGCGTAATACCCTAATCCTGCTGGTTTGTGTTTATCTAGTGTTCTTGGACTAGCTACAGTGCGTGCCGGGTCCAAAAAGTCCGAATCCTCTCACAGTATGCCACGGGCCTCCTTTTATAGTCAAAGGGGCTGCCACAGTGGCACACAGGAGGTGGAAAGGTATGCAGTAGTTGAGTTTATCGCCTGACATCACATGAGAAAACACATTAAATGCGCTACTTAGGTGTCCCCTTGCTTTATCGGGGATGGCAATGGAGCCCGTCCCGTCCGTCACCGCTGCATCCTGCTCCGACACGCGTCCAGGCCAACAAGGCATGCAGCGCCATGTAGGCAGGCAGGCTGCTGAGCTGGGTGGTGGCAGGGTCTTCACGAAGATCTGCATGCCACCACGTAGGTTCTTGACTAGTTGGCTTGGGAGCCACGTACAACCACGTGGGTACCTGTTTAGTTGGTGGGTCGGTCGCTGGTCTGGAGCGGCGACGGGGCGGCAAGGCCTTGCCGTGGTCTTGCTGATATTCCCGGCAAGGATCTTGCTAGGGCCTTGTGGGTGCCCTCGGCAAGAGTCTTGCCGGGGCCTCGTGGGTATCTTCGGCAGGAACCTTGCCGGGGCCTCGTGGGCATCCTCGGCAAGGAGCCTTGTTATCTTGTTTCCTGGTTCCTGTCTAGGCCTTGCAAACCTTTTTGTCTTCACAAAGATCTGCATGCCACCATGGAGGTGCCTCCCGAGCCTTGGTTCCAGTGTGGTTGATGGCGTCGGAACTCTTAGACTCAAGGGTTGCGGCCTCGTTGGTGTTTGAGCAAGTCGCCTTGGCAAGGCTCTTGCCGGGGCCGTGAAGGCCACCCCGGCAAGGGCCTTGCCAGGGGGAGCTTCACCTCGCCCCTCCGCTCTTCATGCTTCTGGTCTTGAGCATTGCTCTAGTAGTCTTGTGCCTTTGCTTCCTTTGCCCTGGTAAGCGCGGCTGCGGGTGTGTGGCTGCGACTGCCCGCGCACAAGTAAAGGGGTACAAAAAGGACCCCTACTTTTGTACACCGACAGGAGCCCCCGGGCCTGGGCCACATATAAGCGTGGGGCGTTATTGGGCCAGGACCAGAATGGTGCGCGGGCGTGCGTGGTGGAGTTTTACCGCAGTAACTTCCTCATCTGTTCGCTTCCCCACGACCCGTGTTGAATGCGTGACGTGGGGGTCGTGCGTGGGATGACCGCAGCATGCTCGTGTCATCCCGTGGTGAATTGTAAAGAGGCGGCTTGCGTGCCCCTTTTAAAACTACATGGCCGCTGCTCATTTACTCTCTCTGCCTTGGAACCGTCGTTCCACGTTTTCCACTACGCCCGCCCCTTGCGCCACGTACGCCGCATGCACGGCGTGGGGTAGGTGACAGACGCACGGGATATGGGAAGACGCGTGGTGGCCAATCCTTCCGTGCCTTTGATTGGGCGAGGAGGGCGGTCGATGGCCTTGCTCATCGCCAACTTAATGAGCCGAACTAGAGCGGGCTCTTCAGAGGCGTAGAGCCAGCCTTTTAGCCTTCCTCGCCCAGCTATAAAAAGGGGACTCAGGGGGAGGTGGAGGAGCATCTCCTCGCGTCTCCCCTTCGTCTCCATTCTCCATCCACTGCCATGGCGAAAGGGCGTGGTCGTGGCCGTTCTTCCGTGGAGGCGACCAGGTCTTCCTCCCGCCAGAGAGCTGCGGCGGTCAAGGCAGAGCCGGATGCCCAAGGTGAAGGCCACGCTCGAGGTAGAGGCGCCGGCCGGGGTCGCGGTCGGCGAGGCGGTCGAGGCAGAGGTGGGCGTGGTTGGGGGACACCCGCGTCGTCACCATCTCCGTCACCATCCCCTTCGCCGTCTCCTCCTGCTTCGTCGAGCGGCCATGCCGGGGACACGACGCTGGAGTTCATCCTGCAGCTGCACGAGCCACCGCGCAGCCGCCCTCAGCTTCCCGAGGCGTTTGCGAGGGTGCTGGAGATCGACCGGCCACCGAGGCTAAGGCTTCACATGGAGGGGTGTTGCCATGGCGACCTGCAGGTGAACACAGGGTTCCCCGCCCCTCATGTCTTCTTCGTCGGGGCTGGAAAACCTTCGCACGTGCCCATTGCTTGATGGATGGGCACGTCCTCTACTTCAAGCTAGCGGAGAGCGACCTGCTCTCCATCAAGGTATTCGGGCGCTCGGGACACAGGCTAGGGTGTTGTGCAGAGAGCTCGACCCATGGCGAAAGCACCTCTTCGGGCGAGACGAGGAGGACAGCGACATCGACGACGAGGGTAGCGGGCGGGAGGATGACGGGTTTGACTAGGCGTCGGACACACTGTCCCTAGGCGACGTCGGTAGCACCATCATATGCATCGCCAGCTCCTTGAACTTCTCGGGGTTGTCGCCTTGGGCGGCTGGCATTGGAGGGACGGGGAAGGTGAAGAAGGCGGGTGGCGGGCCGTCAAGTCAGAGTACGATGGCATCGACGCCTTCGTCACGTATTGCCGGCCCGCTGCCTCGTCTTTCGGCTCTTCTTCCGGCACCGTCATCACCGGCCTTCTTCTGGACGACTGCGGGATGTTCTCTTGGTGTATTCTCCTGTTCGTACCTCGCCTAGGCACTCCTTTTGCCCTTCTACTATCTTGGTCCGCTTCCTCGGGAGAGGGACAAGAAAGAGATTACAGGCATTTTATCCTTTTTTTAGTTTTTAACCCCGCGGGCATTTGTCATATTTAAACCTTGTAATCCCCTTGCTTATGCTTACATTCCGTACGAAATGTACTTGTTTGCAACGTATTAATGAAAAAGGGGTGTTTGCCGGGTTCTTTTGTGCATGAGCGAGGCCCATGCCAAGGAATAAATCCTTGTTATTTTTAAGATAAACATTGTCGCCCGACAACAGGCCTTGCCGTCCTCCCACTTCATAGCTCGACCATACTCACGCTCTTGGCGGAGGCAGGGGCGAAGTAGGATTAGGCCCTTCGTTTGTTCCCTTGTCACCGCAACTACAACCAAGTTCTGGCCCAATGAGGAGTTCTTGGGTAGAGGAAAGGGGGAGCACGGTGGTTCAGGAATAAACGAGGTTTCATACGCCCAAGTCCCATACGGAAACGCATAACAGGAGATAGAAGACTTATCTGAATCTACAGCCCCCGGCGACCTTGGCTTGCCGTGGTTGGATACTTGAATTTGCAGCCCCCGGCAATGGCTTGCCGGGGTCGAGGATGTCGGTCCGTCTCCCTGCTCTTAAATGGTTTGGCAGAAACGCCCGTGCAGCCAGCGAACCAAAGAAAAGACAGAAAGACACACGCTCGACCTCTATGCTAAGGGTTAGTTGCCGCTGAGCACTATCAACCCTAACAAAGAGAGAGACTCAACCTAGCATGTGGTACGTCTTGAGCACTGCGTTGGTTTTCCCTTGAAGAGGAAAGGGTGATGCAGTAAAGTAGCGTAAGTATTTCTCTCAGTTTTTGAGAACCAAGGTATCAATCCAGTAGGAGGCCACGCTCAAGTCCCTCGCACCTACACAAACAAATAAAAACCTAGCAACCAACACAATAAAGGGGTTGTCAATCCCTTCACGGTCACTACGAAAGTGAGACCTGATAGAAATGATAAGATAATATTTTTGGTATTTTTATAATAAAGATGCAAAGTAAAATAAAAGGCAATAAAATTAGCTAAGTGTTGGAAGATTAATATGATGGAAAATAGACCCGGGGGCCATAGGTTTCACTACTGGCTTCTCTCAAGAGCACAAGTATTACGGTGGGTGAACAAATTACTGTTCAGCAATTGATAGAATTGAGCATAGTTATGAGAATATCTAGGTATGATCATGTATATAGGCATCACGTCTGTGACAAGTAGACCGACTCCTGCCTGCATCTACTACTATTACTCCACACATCGACCGCTATCCAACATGCATCTAGAGTATTAAGTTCAAAAGAACAGAGTAATGCTTTAAGTAAGATGACATGATGTAGAGGGATAAACTCATGCAATATGATATAAACCCTATCTTGTTATCCTCGACGACAACAATACAATACGTGCCTTGCTGCCCCTGCTGTCACTGGGAAAGGACACCGCAAGATTGAACCCGCAAAGCTAAGCACTTCTCCCATTGCAAGAAAGATCAATCTAGTAGGCCAAACCAAACTGATAATTCGAAGAGACTTGCAAAGATAACCAATCATACATAAAAGAATTCAGAGAAGATTCAAATATTGTTCATAGATAAACTTGATCATAAACCCACAATTCATCGGTCTCAACAAACACACCGCAAAAGAAGATTACATCGAATAGATCTCCACGAGAATCGTGGAGAACTTTGTATTGAGATCCAAAGAGAGAGAAGAAGCCATCTAGCTAATAACTATGGACCCGAAGGTCTGAGGTAAACTACTCACACATCATCGGAGAGGCTATGGTGTTGATGTAGAAGCCCTCCGTGATCAATGCCCCCTCCGGCAGGACGCCGGAAAAGGCCCCGAGATGGGATCTCACGGGTACAGAAGGTTGCGGCGGTGGAATTAGGTTTTCGTGGATGCTTCTGTTGGTTTTGGGGTACGTAGGTATATATAGGAGGAAGAAGTACGTCGGTGGAGCAACGTGGGCCCCACGAGGGTGGAGGGCGCGCCCAGGGGGTAGGCGCGCCCCCTGCCTCGTGCTCTCCTGGTTGATTTCTTGACGTAGAATCCAAGTCCTCTGGATCATGTTTGTTCTGAAAATCACGTTCTCGAAGGTTTCATTCCGTTTGGACTCCGTTTGATATTCTTTTTCTGCGAAACTCTGAAATAGGCAAAAAAACAGCAATTTGGGCTGGGCCTCTGGTTAATAGGTTACTCTCGAAAATAATATAAAAGTGTATAACAAAGCCCATTAATCATCCAAAACAGAATATAATATAGCATGAAGCAATAAAAAATTATAGATACGTTGGAGACGTATCAGCATGCATGCTAAAACTTAGGGCGCCAGCGCTTCATTTATTTATGCTCAGGGTCTGCGCCTGGCTTTGTACAATGGGTTACATGCCTTGCCGACAAGGCTTGTACAAAAGGTGGTTCGCCGGGAGGCCCGGAACCGCGCCTTACGTGTAAAACTTACGAAGATGTTCGATGTTCCAGGAATTGCTCACTAGAATACCATCTTCTCAGGGTCTGCCCACCCAACATGAACCACATAGAAGACCCCAGATAACCAGATAGTAGACAGATACTATTTGTTGTTGCCTCGATATGTGCCCCACGGGCATTTTAAAACTCAAGTTTGAACAATAAAGTAGCAGGTAATAATAACCGATGTATAACGTAAGCAAACACGAAAGATGTCGGTGTACAAAAGAAGGGGCACACCTTTGTACCCTTTTACTTGTGCACGGGCAGTCGGAGCCGCGCGCCACGACCACACTAAGCAGGGCAGAGGAGGGGAGCAGGAGAGAAGCTGAAGCACAAGACGGCCAAGGCAATGCCAAGACCAAAGAGCGAGAGGGCGAGGTGGACTCCCCCGGCAAGGCCCTTGCCGGGGCAGCCTTCACGGCCCCGGCAAGAGCCTTGCCAGGGCAACTTGCCCGATGCTAATAGAGCGAGCCACCCTTGAGCCCACGGGTTCCAACTCAACCAACCACATTGGAACTAGGGCTCGGGAGGCACCTGCGTGGTAGCATGCAAATCTTTGTCAAGACCATAGAGACATGAGATCAGATGAGAACCAGAAGACGGCGACCCTCGGCGGGATCCTTGCCGAGGAGATCCACAAGACCCACGGCAAGCGCCTTGCCGGGGACGACTGCAACGCCATGGCAAGACCCTTGCCGGGCCCCCGGTAAGGCCCTTGCCAAGGGTGTCAGTGGGGCCACAGCCAGGCCCGCGTCGACCAAGACTCCACCTTCGTCCCCAAGCAGCTGCTAGCTCAACCACAGGGCAGGCACCTGCGTGGCGACGGGCGGCCTCTACGCCAACTCAGCAAGCACATGTGTGGTGGCATGCAGATCTTCGTGAAGACCCTACAACCGCACCACCTCAGCTGCCTGCCTGCCTACATGGCGCCGCATGCACAGCTGGCCTGGGCGCGTGTTGAAGCAAGGCGAGGCGGCAACGGACGGGACGGGCCTCGTTCCCGTCCCCAATAAAGCTAAGGGAAACCTAAGCTACACATTAAATGCGTCTTGTCCTATAACACGAGCGATAAGCTCGTAGCACTGTAGGCCTTTCCACTTCCTGTGTGCCACTGTGGCAGCCCCTTTCAACTATAAAAGGAGGCCCTTGGCATACTGGAGAGGGATTCGGCTCTTTTGGACTACGCAGCCACCATAGCTAGTTCGAGAGCTCAAGAACTCTCTCAAATACACACCAAAGCAGGACTAGGGTATTACGCATCTTCGTGGCCCGAACCTGGGTAAACGATCCTTGTGCTGACTGCTAATCCTGCTCTTCTCACAACACCGCTCCCCGGCAACCGTAGTAGGGATTCTTGTGATCCCATTGGTGTCGTTTCCCACCGACATCTTTGGTGTGCCAGGTAGGGGGCGCAATTGTGAGAATCTGGTCTAGTAGTTAGCCTAGCAGTTCTTCATCGCCATGGCTCCCAAGAAGAAGACGGTCACGGTGATCGGCTCGTCGGGAGCCGAACGGCCCGTGCCAGTGCGGGCGAGCAGCGGGCCTGTCGCGGACAGGACCCAGGCCGCAGGTCGCGAGCACCAGCATCACTCTGGCAATCAGAGCCTGGCAAGCAGCGTCGTTCATGCGCCAGGCGACGGGCCGCACGCCACCAAATCCAAAGACGGAGATGGCCCCCCCTGCAGGCGGCGCGGGGCCCTCCAGGAGTGTCGTTGTGCCACCCACGGGCGGCGCAGCAACCTCCAAGACGCCCACGCCGGCGCCCACAGCGCGCTCTTCCCAGGGTGCGCGCGACGAGCAGCGCCACCACACTGGAGACCCTGGACACCGCCATGGGAAGAGCCCTGTGCATCGTCCGCAGGACGAAGGAGTCCAGCATGCTCGCCGAAGTGCTGGCGAAAATGGCACGCAGCCGCTGGGCCGTGGTAGAGCTCCTTCTAACGTAGTTAGAAGTCGAAGCGCGCCACAGTCCACGCAGCTGTCACCACCACCCACGCCAGCAGAAGCTTTGGCGCACGCGCAGCTGCTCCTCGACTTCCCTCCTGCTGCAGAGAAGCTTGACGAGTGGAGAGCCACCATCCGGAGGCTCGTCGCCGTCGCCAATAAAGATGATCCGCGACCGGCGGGGCCTTCGTGCCGGCGCTCCGTTGAACCACCGCATGCCAGCGGTGGAGGGGCCGGGGGTGCCGCGGCCACGATGCACTCCCCTCCTCCACGCCAGCCACCGCGGGTGTCGGTCCGCCTCGATGATGCTTGTGATAATATTTCCATAGCGTCGTCCGACCCACAGACCCACCGCGACCAACGCCAAGTTCTTCGAGAACGAGCCCACAAAGCTGCTTGAACCACTATCGAGCGTCGGCACGATACGCACCACCAGTCGGACAAGCGGGCGGGACCCTCTATGGACCACCTAGCGCCGGGGAGCTCCAGCGGCCTACCTTACGAGGTGGGTTGCCCAGCTTTTACCCGTGATCTGCGGCAGTTCCAGTGGCCGTCCCACTGCACGTTCAAGCCTGACGTTGGCGAGAAGTACAACGACAAGACCCATCCGTCAGAGTTCCTCAGCATCTACACCATCGCGATGCAAGCTGCCGGAGCTCACGACGACAAGGTGCTTGCCAATTACTTCCCGTTGGCACTGAAGCCTAACGTCATGTCTTGGTTGATGCACTTGCCGGCGGATTCCATCTCTTCTTGGTCGGATCTGTGCCATGAGTTCGTTGGTGCCTTCACCAGGGGCCACCAAGCTCACGGCCAGGCCAGTGATCTGCATATCATTCCCCAGAAGGAAGGGGAAATCCTGCGCAAGTACATCCAGAGGTTCAACCGGGTGCAGTACAACATCCCTGATGTTCATCCCGCCGCCGTGATCAGCGCGTTCCATCAGAACGTGCGCAACCGCAAGATGCGCGAAGAGCTGGCGATGAACAAGGTTAAGGATGTGGCCGAACTTCATGTTCTGGCCGATAGGTGCGCCCGGGCTGAAGAGGGAAGGAAGTACCACGGCGAGGACGCCGGCGCGGAAACCGACTCTACTGATGAAGACACCGCCACCCCGATGAAGCCGGCGTCGCAACAGGAAACACAAGGGCAAGACCATGCTTGCCATCGAGGGATCCGACAGCACCGGCGCCGCCAAGAAGGCCAAGGCAGACGACCCCGGCAAGGAGATTGCCGGGTGCTCCGCCTGCCGGGCCTTGGCGGTTGCCGACAAGCCAGGAAGCTCCGACAAGCAGTACTGCAAGATCCACCGTACCAAGGGCCACGACCTCCAGAACTGCCGACAAGTCGAGTTGCTTGCTGAGAAGCAAAAAGCTGAGTACGAGAGGCGGGACAAGGAGAAGGGCCAGGATGGTGCCGAGGGATCCGGCAAGAAGCGTGGTAGCGAAGGAGGCTGCCGCGACAAGGCCAACAAGAGAGGCCCGCTCAGGGCCGCAACAAGAAGCAAGAAGATGATGATCATGACGAGGACTAGGAGTCCGACGAGCAAGAGTTCCAGAAGGCTACAGAGGCCATGTGCGTCGACGGTGGCGCCTCGCTGCATACTTCTCACCACCAGCTCAAACAGTGGGCGCGTGAGATTACAGTGGCGGAGCCTTCGTTCGACGCTTAGAAGCCGCTGAAGTGGTCCAGCACGCCCCTCATCTTTGACGCCAAGTATCACCCTGACCGCACAACTGCGGTCGGGTGTTTGCCATTGTTGGTTTCACCAACGATACACAACCTCAAGGTGAACAAGATGCTGGTTGACGGCGGGGCCGATTTGAACTTGATCTCACCCGTTGTGATCAAAAGGCTGCAAATTCCTGATGGAGACCTCGAGGAAACAGGCACGTTTCAAGGGGTCCACCCGGGGAGGAGCCAACCGAAGGGGAAGGTCACGTTGCCCGTGACGTTTGGAGGCGAGCTGAACTACAGGACGGAGAGGATTGTCTTCGACGTAGCCGAGATCCCCTTGCCCTACAACGGGACCCTCGGCCGCCCGGCACTGGCCAAGTTCATGGCAGCGTCGCACTACGCCTACAACACGCTGAAGATGCCTGGGCCGATGAACATCATCACCGTCCCCTCCGACAAGAAGGACGCGTTGATCTGCGCCGACCTACTATACCGAGAAGCAGATGCAGCAGCTGCCGCCAAGGCACTTACTCCTGCCGCTGAAGCCCCGGGAGGGAAGAAGAAGACCGGCAAGACCTCTCGCACCCACTCTGGCAAGCGCACCTCTTCGGAGTGTTGTGCTACCGTCGAGGACGTGCCAGAGAGCTCCACCGGCAAGAGCAAGAAATCCAGAGCTACGCCACCAGAGACCAAGAAGGTGTCCGTCAGGGAGGATGGCACGGGAGGGGCTTTCACCATAAGCTCCACCCTCGAGAGCAAATAGGAAAGCGCGCTCATCACTTTCTCGCGGGCGAATGTCGACGTGTTTGCATGGCAAGCATCTGACATCCCCGGCGTTCCCAGGGAAGTGATTGAGCACCATCTTGTTGTCTGTCCCCATGCGCAACCCATCAAGCAGAAGGTCAGGAAGCAAGCTTTGGAACGGCAGGAGTTCATCACAGAGGAGATCAAGAAGTTGGAAGCAGTGGGCTTGGTGAGGGGAGTGCTCCATCCGAAGTGGTTGGCCAATCCGGTAGTGGTGTGCAAGGCAAACGGGAAGTGGAGGCTGTGTATTGATTACACAGATATCAATAAGGCTTGTCCTAGGGACCCCTTCCCGTTGCCGCGCATCGACCAGATTGTTGACTCCACGGCCGGGTGTGATCTGTTATCATTCCTCGACGCCTACTCGGGCTACCACCAGATCTTCATGACAAGAGAAGACGAAGAGAAGACAACATTCATCACCCCATGTGGTACGTACTGCTTTTTACGGATGCCTTTTGGGTTGAAGAGTGCTGGCTCAACGTTTGCAAGGGCAGTCCAAATTGGTTTTGAACCTCAGCTACATAGAAATATGGAAGCCTATATGGATGACATAGTGGTCAAAACCAAGGACAAGGCAACTCTTGTACAAGACTTAGAAGAGACATTTGCCAACCTGCGCAAGATCAACCTCAAGCTGAACCCTGAGAAGTGTGTCTTCGGTGTTCCGTTCGGCAAACTTCTCGGGTTCTTCGTGTCACAGCGTGGGATCAAGGCAAACCCAGACAAGATCAAGGCTATCGAGCAGATAGAGGTGCCCAAGCGGATCAAGGATGTGCGTCGGCTCACTGGCTGCGTTGCCGCCATGAGCCGATTTATCTCCAAGTCTGCTGAGCGCGCCCTTCCTTTTTTCAAGATCCTAAAGAAGGCGGGCCCAATGGAGTGGACCCCAGAGGCTGAAGCGGCGTTGCAAGACCTGAAGAGATACCTTTCCTCTACGCCGATACTAGTTGCGCCAAAACCACAAGAACCGTTGCTGCTGTATCTGGCGGCGACGAACCAAGTGGTCAGTGCCGCGCTAGTGGCGCAGAGGGAGATTGACGAAGAGGCTGTGGCAACGGTAAGACCAGCGGACGGCAAGTCAGAGACACCCCCGGCAAGGCTCCCGGCAAAAACTGACGCTGTCAGGGCAGGGCCCGCGCGGCCAAATGAGGTGGTGCAGAAGAAGAAGATGATGCAGCACCCGGTTTACTTTGTCAGCTCCCTCTTGCAGGGGGCTAGGTCAAGGTACTCCAGTGTGTAGAAATTGCTCTTCGGCCTCCTTATGGCCTCGAGGAAGCCGCGTCATTACTTCCAAGCCCACGAGATCACCGTCGTCACCCGCCTCCCGTTGCAATGGATACTGCACAACCCAGACGCAACCGGAAGGATTGTGGAGTGGGCCTTGGAATTGTCAAGCTTTGGGTTGAAGTTTGAAAGTACTTCAACCATCCAGAGCAGAGTCCTGGTGGACTTCATTGCAGAATGGACCTCAACACCTGACGAAGAGATCCAGGAGACCACTCTCCCCGGCAAGGAAACATCTCGCGACTGGATTATGTACTTTGATGAAGCTTTCTCGCTACAAGGCGCCGGTGCTGGTGTGCTGCTCGTCGCACCCACCGGAGAGCACCTCAAGTATGTAATCCAGATGCACTTTCCCAGGGAGATGTCCACCAATAACACTGCTACATACGAGGGATTGCTTGCCAGTCTCAGGATCGCGGCAGACCTCGGAGTAAAAAAGCTCATCGTCCGGGGTGATTCACAGCTTGTCGTCAGACAAGTCAACAAGGATTATCAGAGCCCGTTGATGGAGGTCTACGTAGATGAGGTGAGGAAGCTGGAAGAGCACTTTGACGGTATACAAGCGGAGCACGTTCCCCGAGCGGAGAACGACATCGCTGACTACCTGTCAAAGCGCGCTGCATTCAAGCTACTTGTGGAACCAGGTACCTTTTTGCTTCGGTTGACTCAACCATCCGTTGAACCATCAACGGAGCAGAACAAGCGGAGGAAATCAGGCCCCGACAAGTACTTTCCCGCCGAGCCCCCAGGGGCCGCCGGCAAGGGTGTTGTCGTGTGCCCTGAGCCTGCCGAGGAGCGTTCGACTCCGGCAGGCCGTCAAGCCCTGGCCGTAGAGACGGCCACTCCCATGACAGAAGAAATGCCTTTGGTCCTTGCCGTCGAGCCCCAGGCTCCGGCATGGGCGCAGCATACCGTCCGATTCCTCCAAACAGGGGAGCTTCCCGAGGAGCAGGAAGAAGCGGAGAAAGTAGCCCGTCGGTCTGCTATGTATCAGTTCGTTGATAACGTCCTATACAGAAAGAGACCGAACGGTGTGAAATTGAAGTGTATTCCCCGGGAGGAAGGACTGGAGCTGTTTGCGGAGATACACAGAGGCATATGTGGCTCCCACATAGGGTCGAGGGCCCTTGTCGGCAAGGCGTTCCGGCAGGGTTTCTTCTGGCCCACTGCCCTCCAGGATGCAACGGCACTAGTAACCAAGTGTGAAGCGTGTCAGTTCCATTCAAAGAAGCTTCATCAACCAACTCAAGCCCTTCAAACAATCCCTCTCTCCTGGCATTTTTGGTCTGGGGGCTCGACATACTGGGCCCCTTCTCCCGTGCGGTCGGGGGCTTTGAATACTTGTACGTTGCAATCGACAAGTTCACAAAGTGGCCGGAGGTGGAAGCAGTGAGGAAGGTGACAACACAGTCAGCCGTCAAGTTCTTCAAGGGACTAGTCTGCCATTTTGGTGTGCCAAACAGAGTCATCACCGACAACGACACGCAGTTCACAAGCCACACCTTCATGCAATACATCCAAAACCTTAGCAGCAAGGTCTGTTTTGCCTCCGTGGCACACCCACGGAGCAACGGCCAAGCGGAGAGGGCAAATGCTGAAGTGTTGCGAGGCCTGAGGACAAAGACTTTTGACAAGCTGCATAAGAGCGGAAGGCACTGGATTGATGAGTTGCCGGCGGTTCTTTGGTCGATCAGGACGACGCCAAATCGAGCCACCGGCCAGACACCCTTTGCCCTGGTATACGGGGCAGAAGCAGTTCTCCCCACAGAACTCACATACGGGTCACCTCGAGTGCTCGCTTACGACGAGCTTGAGCAAGAGCAATTGCGGCAAGATGACGCAATGCTCCTTGAGGAAGATCGTCTTCGGGCGGCTGTGAGAGAAGCACGCTACCAGCAAGCCTTGCGCCGCTACCATAGCCGCAAGGTTCATGCCCGAAGCTTTGAGGAAGGCGACCTTGTTCTTCGGTACGTTCAGTCGGCCAAGAATACCAACAAGTTGACGCCAAAGTGGGAAGGCCCTTATCGGGTAATATGAGTCACCAGGCCCGGCGCAGTCTGCCTGGAGACCGAAGATGATGTCCCAGTGAGCAACTCCTGGAACATCGAGCATCTTCGCAAGTTTTACCCATAAGGCGCGGCTTCCCGGGCCCCCCGGCAAGCCACCTTTTGTACAAGCTTTGCCGGCAAGGCATGTAACCCTCTGTACAAAGCCAGGCGCAGACCCTGAGCATAAATAAATGAAGCGCTGGTGCCCTAAGTTATAGCATGCATGCTAGGTTAAGTCTCTTCCTCGGTTAGGGTTGATAGTGCTTAGCGGCGACTAACCCCTAGCCTAGAGGTCAAGTGTGCGTCTTTCTGTCCTCTTTGGTTCGCAGGGCATGTTGACATATCTACTGAGCCGCTTGGGAGAAAGAGGATGGACCGGCGCTCCGGCCCCGGCAAGCCAGGATCGCCGGGGGCTGAAGACACAAGGATCCAACCACAGCAAGCCAAGGTTGCCGGGGGCTGCGGATTTAGATAAGTCTTTTATCCCCTGTTATGCACTTTCGTATAGAACTGGGACATATGAAACCTCGTTTATATTCTTAAAACCACCGTGATCCCCTTTTCCCGTACCCAAGAGCTATCCCCTGGGTCGGAACTTGGTCATAGTCGCGGTGGCAAGAGAAATGAACGAGGGGCCTAACCCTGCTTCGCCCCTGCCTCCGCCAAGAGTGTGAGAATGGTCGACCAAAGTGGGGGGACGGCAAGGCCTGTTGCCGGGCGAGAATGTTTACCTTAGAAATAACAAGGATTCGTCCTTGGCATGGGCCTCACTCACGCACAAAGAACCCGGCAAACACCCTTTTTCATTAAAGATTTCCCATACAGGTACAGTTCGTACGGAATAAAAAACATGAGCAAGGGGATTACAAGTTTAAAAATTAACAAGTGCCCGCATGCATACAAACTAAAAGGAGATAAGGTGCCCGTAATCCCTTTCTTGTCCCTCTCCTCAGGAGGTGAAACAAGACAGCAGGAGGGCAAAAGGAGCGCCTAGGCGAGGTGCGAGGAGCAGAAGGCGCCAAGAGAGCATCCCGGTGCTGGCGGAGGGGCTGGAAGATGAGGCAACGACCCGACAATACGCGACAAAGGCGTCGGTGCCCGCGTACTCCGAGTTGACGGCCGCCGCCCGCCTTCTTTGCCTTCTCCGGCCCTCCTACGCCAGCCGCCCGCCTTCTTTGCCTTCTCTGGCCCTCCTACGCCAGCCGCCCAAGGAGGCGATGGGGGACGCGCCGATGGAGAGCTTGACGAGGATGGCCCTCGGCAGGGCGTGAGGCCGAGGGAGGGGCGACGCGATCAGTCAAAGTCGGGGTCGGCATCCTGCCGCCCGACTCCCTCGTCGTCGCTGTTGCTGTCCTCTCCTCGTCACTCCCGCTTGAGGAGGAATCTTCATCTGAAGGAAATATGCCCTAGAGGCAATAATAAAGTTATTATTTATTTCCTTATATCATGATAAATGTTTATTATTCATGCTAGAATTGTATTAACCGGAAACATAATACATGTGTGAATACATAGACAAACAGAGTGTCACTAGTATGCCTCTACTTGACTAGCTCGTTAATCAAAGATGGTTATGTTTCCTAGCCATAGACATAAGTTGTCATTTGATTAACGAGATCACCTCATTAGGAGAATGACGTGATTGACTTGACCCATTCCGTTAGCTTAGCACTCGATCGTTTAGTATGTTGCTATTGCTTTCTTCATGACTTATACATGTTCCTATGACTATGAGATTATGCAACTCCCGTTTACCGGAGGAACACTTTGTGTGCTACCAAACGTCACAACGTAAATGGGTGATTATAAAGGTGCTCTACAGGTGTCTCCAAAGGTACTTGTTGGGTTGGCGTATTTCGAGATTAGGATTTGTCACTCCAATTGTCGGAGAGGTATCTCTGGGCCCACTCGGTAATGCACATCACTATAAGCCTTGCAAGCATTGTGACTAATGAGTTAGTTGCGGGATGATGTGTTACGGAACGAGTAAAGAGACTTGCCGGTAACGAGATTGAACTAGGTATCGAGATACCGACGATCAAATCTCGGGCAAGTAACATACCGGTGACAAAGGGAACAACGTATGTTGTTATGCGGTCTGACCGATAAAAATCTTCGTAGAATATGTGAGAGCCAATATGGGCATCCAGGTCCCGCTATTGGTTATTGACCGGAGACGTGTCTCGGTCATGTCTACATAGTTCTCGAACCCGTAGGGTCCGCACGCTTAACGTACGATGACAGTTTTATTGAGTTTTGATGTACCGAAGGAGTTCGGAGTCCCGGATGAGATCGGGGATATGACGAGGAGTCTCGAAATGGTCGAGATGTAAAAATCGATATATTGGACGACTATATTCGGACTTCGGAAAGGTTCCGAGTGATTCGGGTATTTTTCGGAGTACCGGAGAGTTACGGGAATTCGTATTGGGCCTTAATGGGCCATACGGGAAAGGAGAGAAAGGCCTCAAAAGGTGGCCGCACCCCTCCCCATGGTCTGGTCCGAATTGGACTAGGGAAGGGGGGCGCACCCTTCCTTCTTTCTCCTTCCCCCTTCCCTTCTCCTACTCCCACAAGGAAAGGAGGAGTCCTACTCTCGGTGGGTGTAGGACTCCCCCCTATGGCGCGCCTCTCCCCTTGGCCGGCTGCCTCCCCCTTGCTCCTTTATATACGGGGGCAGGGGGGCACCCCAGAGACACAACAATTGATCCTTGAGATCTCTTAGCCGTGTGCGGTGCCCCTCTCCACCATATTACACCTCGATAATACCGTTGCGGAGTTTAGGCGAAGCCCTGCGTCGGTGGAACATCATCATCGTCACCACGCCGTCGTGCTGACGAAACTCTCCCTCAACACTCGGCTGGATCTGAGTTCGAGGGACATCATCGAGCTGAACGTGTGTAGAACTCGGAGGTGCCGTACGTTCGGTACTTGATCGGTCGGATCATGAAGACGTACGACTACATCAACCGCGTTGTGATAACGCTTCCGCTGTCGGTCTACGAGGGTACGTGGACAACACTCTCCCCTCTCGTTGCTATGCATCACCATGATCTTGCGTGTGGATAGGAATTTTTTTGAAATTACTACGTTCCCCAACAGTGGCATCCGAGCCTGGTTTTATGCGTTGATGTTATGCACGAGTAGAACACAAGTGAGTTGTGGGCGATATAAGTCATACTGCTTACCAGCATGTCATACTTTGGTTCAGCGGTATTGTGAGATGAAGCGGCCCGGACCGACATTACGCGTACGCTTACGCGAGACTGGTTTCACCGTTGCGAGCACTCGTTGCTTAAAGGTGACCGGCGGGTGTCTGTCTCTCTCACTTTAGTTGAACCAAGTGTGGCTACGCCCGGTCCTTGCAAAGGTTAAAACAGCACCAACTTGACAAACTATCGTTGTGGTTTTGATGCGTAGGTAAGAACGGTTCTTGCTAAGCCCGTAGCAGCCACGTAAAACATGCAACAACAAAGTAGAGGACGTCTAACTTGTTTTTGCAGGGAATGTTGTGATGTGATATGGTCAAGACCTGATGTGATATAATGTGTTGTATGAGATGATCATGTTTTGTAACCGAGTTATCGGCAACTAGCAGGAGCCATATGGTTGTCGCTTTATTGTATGAGATGCAATCGCCATGTAATAGTTTTACTTTATCCCTAAGCGGTAGCGATAGTCGTAAAAGCAATAAGGTGGCGAGACGACAATGATGCTACGATGGAGATCAAGGTGTCGCGCCGGTGACGGTGGTGATCATGACGGTGCTTCGGAGATGGAGATCACAAGCACGGTGCTTCGGAGATGGAGATCACAAGCACAAGATGATGATGGCCATATCATATCACTTATATTGATTGCATGTGATGTTAATCCTTTATGCATCTTATCTTGCTTTGTTTGACGGTAGCATTGTAAGATGATCCTTCACTAAATTATCAAAGTATAAGTGTTCTCCCTGAGTATGCACCGTTGCGAAAGTTCTTTGTGCTGAGACACCACGTGATGATCGGGTGTAATAGGCTCTACGTTCAAATACAACGGGTGCAAAACAGTTGCACACGCGGAATACTCAGGTTAAACTTGACGAGCCTAGCATATAACAGATATGGCCTCGGAACACGGAGACCGAAAGGTCGAGCGTGAATCATATAGTAGATATGATCAACATAGTGATGTTCACCATTGAAACTACTCCATCTCACGTGATGATCGGACATGGTTTAGTTGATATGGATCACGTGATCACTTAGAGGATTAGAGGGATGTCTATCTAAGTGGGAGTTCTTAAGTAATATGATTAATTGAACTTAAATTTATCATGAACTTAGTCCTGATAGTATTTTGCAAATTATGTTGTAGATCAATAGCTCGCGTTGTTGCTTCCCTGTTTATTTTTGATATGTTCCTAGAGAAAATTATGTTGAAAGATGTTAGTAGCAAAGATGCGGATTGGATCCGTGATCTGAGGATTATCCTCATTGCTGCACAGAAAAATTATGTCCTTGATGCACCGCTAGGTGACAGACCTATTGCAGGAGCAGATGCAGACGTTATGAACGTTTGGCTAGCTCAATATGATGACTACTTGATAGTTTAGTGCACCATGCTTAACGGCTTAGAATCGGGACTTCAAAGACGTTTTGAACGTCATGGACCATATGAGATGTTCCAGGAGTTGAAGTTAATATTTCAAGCAAATAGCCGAGTTGAGAGATATGAAGTCTCCAACAAGTTCTATAGCTAAAAGATGGAGGAGAATCGCTCAACTAGTGAGCATGTGCTCAGATTGTTTGGGTACTACAATCGCTTGAATCAAGTGGGAGTTAATCTTCAAGATAAAATAGTGATTGACAGAATTCTCTAGTCACCATCACCAAAGTTAGTAGAACTTCATGATGAACTATAGTATGTAAGGGATGATGAAAGTAATTCCCGAGCTCTTCGCGATGCTGAAATCGACGAAGGTAGAAATCAAGAAAGAGCATCAAGTGTTGATGGTTAACAATACCACTAGTTTCAAGAAAAGGGCAAAGGGATAGAATGGGAACTTCAAGAAGAACGGCAAGCAAGTTGCTACTCAAGTGAAGAAGCCCAAGTCTGTACCTAAGCCTGAGACTAAGTGCTTCTACTGCAAAGGAACTGGTCACTGGAGGCGGAACTGCCCCAACTATTTGGTGGATAAGAAGGATGGCAAAGTGAACAAAGGTATATTTGATATACAGATTATTGATGTGTACTTTACTAGAGTTTATAGCAACCCCTCGGTAATTGATACTGGTTCAGTTGCTAAGAGTAGTAACTCGAAAACGGGAGTTGCAGAATAAACAGAGACTAGTAAAAGGCGAGGTGACGATGTGTGTTGGAAGTAGTTCCAAGATTGATATGATCATCATCGCACACTCCCTGTACTTTCAGGATTAGGTGTTGAAACTAAATAAGTGTTATTTGGTGTTCGCGTTGAGCATGAATATGATTTGATCATTTTTTTGCAATACGGTTATTCATTTAAGTTAGAGAACAATTGTTGTTCTGTTTACATGAATAAAAACCTTCTATGGTCATACACACCAACGAAAATGGTTTGTTGGATCTCGATCGTAGTGATACACATAATCATAATATTGAAGCCAAAAGATGCAAAGTTAATAATGATAGTGCAACTTATTTGTGGCACTGCCGTTTAGGTCATATTGGTGTAAAGCGCATGAAGAAACTCCATACTGATGGGATTTTGGAATCACTTGATTATGAATCACTTGATACGTGCGAACCGTGCCTCATGGGCAAGATGACTAAAACGCCGTTCTCCGGAACTATGGAGAGAGCAACAGATTTGTTGGAAGTCATACATACAGATGTATGTGGTCCAATGAATATTGAGGCTCATGGCGGATATCGTTATTTTCTCACCTTCACAGATGATTTGAGCAGATATGGGTATATCTACTTAATGAAACATAAGTCTGAAACATTTGAAAGGTTCATATAATTTCAGAGTGAAGTGGAAAATCATCGTAAGAAGAAAAATAAAGTTTCTACGATCTGATCGTAGAGAAGAGTATTTGAGTTACGAGTTTGGCTTTCAGTTAAAACAATGTGAAATAGTTTCACTACTCACGCCACCTGGAACACCACAGTGTAATGGTGTGTCCGAACGTCATAAGCGTACTTTATTGGATATAGTGCAATCTATGATGTCTCTTACCAATTTACCACTATCGTTTTGGGGTTATGCATTAGAGACAGCTACATTCACGTTAAATAGGACACCATCAAAATCCGTTGAGACGACGCCTTATGAACTGTGGTTTGGCAAGAAACCAAAGTTGTCGTTGGGGTTGCGATGCTTATGTGAAAAAGTTTCATCCTGATAAGCTCAAACCCAAATCGGAGAAATGTGTCTTCATAGGATACCCAAAGGAGACAGTTGGGTACACCTTCTATCACAGATCCGAAGGCAAGACATTCGTTGCTTAGTATGGATCCTTTCTAGAGAAGGAGTTTCTCTCGAAAGAGGTGAGTGGGAGGAAAGTAGAACTTGATGAGGTAACTGTACCTGCTCCCTTATTGGATCACAGAAATCTGTTCCTGTGACTTCTACACCAATTAGTGAGGAAGTTAATGATGATGATCATGTAACTTCAGATCAAGTTACTGCCAAACCTCATAGGTAAACCAGAGTAAGATCCGCACCAGAGTGGTACGGTAATCCTGTTCTGGAGGTTATGTTACTAGACCATGACGAACCTACGAACTATGAAGAAGCGATGGTGAGCCCAGATTCCGCAAAATGGCTTGAGGCCATGAAATCTGAGATGAGATCCATGTATGAAGAACAAAGTATGGACTTTGATTGACTTGCCCAATGAAATGCGAGCCATTGAGATTAAATGGATCTTCAAGAGGAAGACGGACGCTGATAGTAGTGTCACTATCTACAAAGCTAGAATTGTCGCAAAAAGGTTTTCGACAAGTTCAAGATGTTGACTACGATGAGAGTTTCTCACTCGTATCTATGCTTAAGTCTGCCCGAATCATGTTAGCAATTGCCGCATTTTATGAAATCTGGCAAAAGGATAAACAAAACTGCATTGCTTGATGGATTTATTAAAGAAGAGTTATATATGATACAACCAGAAGGTTTTGTCAATCCTAAAGGTGCTAACAAAATATACAAGCTCCAGCGATCCATCAATGGACTGGTGCAAGCATCTCGGAGCTGGAATATACGTTTTGATAAGTTGATCAAAGGATATAGTTTTATACAGACTTGCGGTGAAGCCTGTATTTACAAGAAAGTGAGTGGGAGCACTACAACATTTCTGATAAGTATATGTAAGTGACATATTGTTGATCGGAAATAATGTAGAATTATTCTGTAAAGCATAAAGGAGTTTTTCAAAGAAAGACCTCGGTGAAGCTGCTTACATATTGAGCATCAAGATCTATAGAGATAGATCAAGACGCTTAATAAGTTTTTTCAATGAGTACATACCTTAACAAGATTTTGAAGTGGTTCAAAATGGAACAGTCAAAGAAAGAGTTTCTTGCCTGTGTTACAAGGTGTGAAATTGAGTAAGACTCAAAACCCGACCACGGCAGAAGATAGAAAAAGAATGAAAGTCATTCCCTATGCCTCGGCCATAGGTTCTATAAAGTATGCCATGCTGTGTACCAGATCTATTGTATACCCTACACTGATTTTGGCAAGGGAGTACAATAGTGATCTAGGAGTAGATCACTGGACAGCGGTCAAAATTATCCTTACTGGAATAAGGATATATTTCTCGATTATGGAAGTGACAAAAGGCTCGTCGTAAAAGGTTACGTCGATGCAAGTTTTGACACTAATCTAGATGACTCTAAGTCTCGGTCTAGATACATATTGAAAGTGGGAGCAATTAGCTAGAGTAGCTCCATGCAGAGCATTGTAGACATAGAAATTTGCAAAATACTTACGGATCTGAATGTGACAGACCCGTTGACTAAAATTATCTCACAAGCAAAACATGATCACACCTTAGTACTCTTTGGGTGTTAATCACATAGCGATGTGAACTAGATTACTGACTCTAGTAAACCCTTTGGGTGATGGTCACATGACGATGTGAACTATGGGTGTTAATCACATGGTGATGTGAACTATTCATGTTAAATCACATGGCGATGTAAACTAGATTATTGACTCTAGTGCAAGTGGGAGAGTGAAGGAAATATGCCCTAGAGGCAATAATAAAGTTATTATTTATTTCCTTATATCATGATAAATGTTTATTATTCATGCTAGAATTGTATTAACCGGAAACATAATACATGTGTGAATACATAGACAAACAGAGTGTCACCAGTATGCCTCTACTTGACTAGCTCGTTAATCAAAGATGGTCATGTTTCCTAGCCATAGACATAAGTTGTCATTTGATTAACGAGATCACCTCATTAGGAGAATGACGTGATTGACTTGACCCATTCCGTTAGCTTAGCACTCGATCGTTTAGTATGTTGCTATTGCTTTCTTCATGACTTATACATGTTCCTATGACTATGAGATTATGCAACTCCCATTTACCGGAGGAGCACTTTGTGTGCTACCAAACGTCACAACGTAAATGGGTGATTATAAAGGTGCTCTACAGGTGTCTCCAAAGGTACTTGTTGGGTTGGCGTATTTCAAGATTAGGATTTGTCACTCCAATTGTCGGAGAGGTATCTCTGGGCCCAGTCGGTAATGCACATCACTATAAGCCTTGCAAGCATTGTGACTAATGAGTTAGTTGCGGGATGATGTGTTACGGAACGAGTAAAGAGACTTGCCGGTAACGAGATTGAACTAGGTATCGAGATACCGACGATCAAATCTCGGGCAAGTAACATACCGGTGACAAAGGGAACAACGTATGTTGTTATGCGGTCTGACCGATAAAAATCTTCGTAGAATATGTGGGAGCCAATATGGGCATCCAGGTCCCGCTATTGGTTATTGACCGGAGACGTGTCTCGGTCATGTCTACATAGTTCTCGAACCCGTAGGGTCCGCACGCTTAACGTTACGATGACAGTTTTATTGAGTTTTGATGTACCGAAGGAGTTCGGAGTCCCGGATGAGATCGGGGATATGACGAGGAGTCTCGAAATGGTCGAGACGTAAAAATCGATATATTGGACGACTATATTCGGACTTCGGAAAGGTTCCGAGTGATTCGGGTATTTTTCGGAGTACCGGAGAGTTACGGGAATTCGTATTGGGCCTTAATGGGCCATACGGGAAAGGAGAGAAAGGCCTCAAAAGGTGGCCGCACCCCTCCCCATGGTCTGGTCCGAATTGGACTAGGGAAGGGGGGCGCACCCTTCCTTCTTTCTCCTTCCCCCTTCCCTTCTCCTACTCCCACAAGGAAAGGAGGAGTCCTACTCCCGGTGGGAGTAGGACTCCCCCCTATGGCGCACCTCTCCCCTTGGTCGGCTGCCTGCCCCTTGCTCCTTTATATACGGGGGCAGGGGGGCACCCCAGAGACACAACAATTGATCCTTGAGATCTCTTAGCCGTGTGCGGTGCCCCTCGCCACCATATTACACCTCGATAATACCGTTGCGGAGCGTAGGCGAAGCCCTGCGTCGGTGGAACATCATCATCGTCACCACGCCGTCGTGCTGACGAAACTCTCCCTCAACACTCGGCTGGATCGGAGTTCGAGGGACGTCATCGAGCTGAACGTGTGTAGAACTCGGAGGTGCCGTACGTTCGGTACTTGATCGGTCAGATTGTGAAGACGTACGACTACATCAACCGCGTTGTGATAACGCTTCCGCTGTCGGTCTACGAGGGTACGTGGACAACACTCTCCCCTCTCGTTGCTATGCATCACCATGATCTTGCGTGTGCGTAGGAATTTTTTTAAAATTACTACGTTCCCCAACATCATCGTCGAAGGAGCTCTCCACACAGCACTTCAGGTGAGTTCCAAGATCTCCGAAGACCTTGACGGAGAGTAGGCCGCCCTCCATTAACTTGAAGTAGAGGACCAACCCCACCATCAGGCTATGGATGCGAGCAAATGTCTTCCATCCACGACGGAGATACATAACATGCGGAGCGGGGAAGTCGACGTCGACCCGCGTACCGCCGGTCCCGCAACCCCTCATGTGCAATCTGAGGGTCTGGGGCAGATCGAGCTCCATCTCCTCAATGAAGGGGGTGGGGAGACGGAGACGACGACGCGGTGGCTGGCGCAGCCTGATGAAGAACTCGCGGGGCTGGTCCCCGACGTGACCCTCCATCGCGGGAGGCACCGCTGGCGGAGGCACGGCCGCCGCACCACCTCGTCCCCCTCTCCCCCGACCGCCGCGGCGACCTCGGCCACGCCCCTCCCCCTTCCTCTCATGGCTGGCTCCACCGCCACGGGTTCGTGGGAAGGAGGGACGCGCTGACGAGCAGCAACCCTCGCCGCCACCGTCGAAGGCCCAACGCCTCCTCTCACTATGACAGGTGGAAGAAAGGAGCGGAGGTGGAGGAGGATGGATGCTGAAGGAATGTGGGACGACGCCCCCTCCCCCCTCCTTATAAAGGGGCGGGGTCGAGGCTCGGCCGCCCCACTCAGCCAATCCAGCCGTCGGAGGCGCAGGGAATCAGGACTGACCCGTTGCACCAATCAGCGACGGCCCGGTTTCCCGCCTCCACCGCCCGCCACTTGCATGAAGGACGCGTGGCGAGCGAGCAGGGTCGAAAAGATGGGTGAGGCGACCGTTCCCCGCCCCGTGATCGGGGGGGGGGGGGGCGTGGGCACCTTGAAGACTGCGACCCAAGTCCACCCAGTAAATGAACCGCGCCTCCACGGATCCCTCTTTTTATGGGGAAGGCGCGAGCCGCCTCTCTACCGCGATGTGACGCATGCATGCGAGAACCGCCCCATGGATGCTCCCCACGTTACACGCACGATCCTCCACAATGCGTGGGTCATGGGGAAGCGCAGCAGACGAAGACTTACTGCGGTGAAAATCCGCCCCGCCTGCCCGCGCACCGTTCAGGGCCTGGCCCAACAACGTGTCGCGCTTATGTGTGGCCCAAGCCCAGGGGCTCCTGTCGGTGTACAAAAGAAGGGGCACACCTTTGTACCCCTTTACTTGTGCACGGGCAGTCGGAGCCGCGCGCCATGACCACACTAAGTAGGGCAGAGGAGGGGAGCCGGAGAGAAGCCGAAGCACAAGATGGCCAAGGCAACGCCAAGACCAAAGATACCAAAGAGCGAGAGGGCGAGGTGGACTCCCCCGGCAAGGCCCTTGTGCTACCTCTTGAGCACTCCGTTGGTTTTCCCTTGAAGAGGAAAGGGTGATGCAGCAAAGTAGCGTAAGTATTTCCCTCAGTTTTTGAGAAACCAAGGTATCAATCTAGTAGGAGGCTACGCGCGAGTCCCTCGCACCTACACAAAACAAATAAATCCTCGCAACCAACGCGATAAGGGTTTGTCAATCCCTACACGGTCACTTACGAGAGTGAGATCTGATAGATATGATAGGATAATATTTTTGGTATTTTTATGATAAAGATGCAAAGTAAAATAGAAAGCAATGAAAATAACTAAGTATTGAAAGATTAATATGATGGAAAAATAGACCCGGGGGCCATAGGTTTCACTAGTGGCTTCTCTCAAGAGCATAAGTATTTACGATGGGTGAACAAATTACTGTTGAGCAATTGACAGAATTGAGCATAGTTATGAGAATATCTAGGTATGATCATGTATATAGGCATCACGTCCGAGACAAGTAGACCGACTCCTGCCTGCATCTACTACTATTACTCCACACATCGACCGCTATCCAGCATGTATCTAGAGTATTAAGTTCATAAGAACGGAGTAACGCCTTAAGCAAGATGACATGATGTAGAGGGATAAATTCATGCAATATGATAAAAACCCCATCTTGTTATCCTCGATGGCAACAATACAATACGTGCCTTGCTGCCCCTACTGTCACTGGGAAAGGACACCACAAGATTGAACCCAAAGCTAAGCACTTCTCCCATTGCAAGAAAAACCAATCTAGTAGGCCAAACCAAACTGATAATTCGAAGAGACTTGCAAAGATAACCAATCATACATAAAAGAATTCAGAGAAGATTCGAATATTGTTCATAGATAAACTTGATCATAAACCCACAATTCATCGGTCTCAACAAACACACCGCAAAAGAAGATTACGTCGAATAGATCTCCACGAGAGAGGGGGAGAACATTGTATTGAGATCCAAAAAGAGAGAAGAAGCCATCTAGCTAATAACTATGGACCCGAAGGTTTGTGGTAAACTACTCACACATCATCGGAGAGGCTATGGTGTTGATGTAGAAGCCCTCCGTGATCGATGCCCCCTCCGGCGGAGCTCCGGAACAGGCCCCAAGATGGGATCTCGTGGGTACAGAAGGTTGCGGCAGTGGAATTAGGTTTTTGGCTCCGTATCTGATCGTTTGGGGGTACGTAGGTATATACAGGAGGAAGGAGTACGTCGGTGGAGCAACAGGGGGCCCATGAGGGTGGAGGGTGCGCCTGGGGGGGTAGGCGCGCCCCCTACCTCGTGGCCTCCTCTTTTGTTTCTTGACGTAGGGTCCAAGTCCTCTGGATCATGTTCGTTCCGAAAATCACGTTCCCGAAGGTTTTATTCCATTTGGACTCCATTTGATAATCTTTTTCTGCGAAACTCTGAAATAGGCAAAAAACAGCAATTCTGGGCTGGGCCTCCGGTTAATAGGTTAGTCCCAAAAATAATATAAAAGTGAATAATAAAGCCCTATAATGTCCAAAACAGAAGATAATATAGCATGGAGCAATCAAAAATTATAGATACGTTGGAGACGTATCAAGCATCCCCAAGCTTAATTCCTGCTCGTCCTCGAGTAGGTAAATGATAAAAATAGAATTTTTGATGTGGAATGCTACTTGGCATACTTTCAATGTAATTCTTCTTAATTGTGGTATGAATATTCAGATCCGAAAGATTCAAGACAAAAGTTTAATATTGACACAAAAATAATAATACTTCAAGCATACTAACTAAGCAATTATGTCTTCTCAAAATAACATGGCCAAAGAAAGTTATCCCTACAAAATCATATAGTCTGGCTATGCTCTATCTTCACCACACAAAGTATTTAAATCATGCACAACCACGATGACAGGCCAAGCAATTGTTTCATACTTTTGGTGTGCTCAAACTCTTTCAATCTTCACGCAATATATGAGCGTGAGCCATGGACATAGCACTATATGTGGAATAGAATGGTGGTTGTGGAGAAGACAAAAAGGAGAAGATAGTCTCACATCAACTAGGCGTATCAACGGGCTATGGAGATGCCCATCAATAGATATCAATGTGAGTGAGTAGGGATTGCCATGCAACGGATGCACTAGAGCTATACGTGTATGAAAGCTCAACAAAAGAAACTAAGTGGGTGTGCATCCAACTCGCTTGCTCATGAAGACCTAGGGCATTTTGAGGAAGCCCATCATTGGAATATACAAGCCAAGTTCTAGAATGAAAAATTCCCACTAGTATATGAAAGTGATATCATAGGAGACTCTCTATCATGAAGACCATGGTGCTATTTTGAAGCACAAGTGTGGTAAAAGGATAGTAGCATTGTCCCTTTTCTCTTTTTCTCTCATTTTTTTATTTGGGCCTTTTCTCCTTTTTATGGCCTCTTTTTTTTCGTCCGGAGTCTCATCCCGACTTGTGGGGGAATCATAGTCTCCATCATCCTTTCCTCACTTGGGACAATGCTCTAAAAATGATGATCATCACACTTTTATTTACTTACAACTTTAGCAATTACAACTCAAAACTTAGAACAAAATATGACTCTATGTGAATGCCTCCGGCGGTATACCGGGATATGCAATCAAACAAGAGTGACATGTATGAAGGAATTATGAACGGTGGCTTTGCCACAAATACGATGTCAACTACATGATCATGCAAACGCAATATGACAATGATGGAGCGTGTCATAGTAAACGGAACGGTGGTAAGTTGCATGGCAATATATCTCGGAATGGCTATGTAAATGCCATGATAGGTAGGTATGGTGGCTGTTTTGAGGAAGGTTTATGGTGGGTGTATGATACCGGCGAAAAGTGCATGGTATTAGAGAGGCTAGCAATGGTGGAAGGAAGAAAGTGCGTATAATCCATGGACTCAACATTAGTCATAAAGAACTCATATACTTATTGCAAAAATCTACAAGTTATCAAAGTAAAGTATTACGTGCATGCTCCTAGGGGGGTAGATTGGTAGGAAAAGACCATCGCTCGTCCCCGACCGCCACTCATAAGGAAGACAATCAATAAATAAATTATGCTCCGACTTCATCACATAACGGTTCACCATACGTGCATGCTACGGGAACCACAAACTTTAACACAAGTATCTCTCAATTTCACAACTACTCAACTAACATAACTCTAATATCACCATCTTTATATCTCAAAAGAATTATCAAGCATCAAGCTTTTCTTAGTATTCAACACACTCATAAGAAAGCTTTTACTCATCTTGAATACATAGCATATTAGGATTATTTAAGAAACTTACCATGCTATTTAAAACTCTCAAAATAATCTAAGTGAAGCATGAGAGATCAATAGTTTCTATAAAACAAATCCACCACCGTGCTCTAAAAGATATAAGTGAAGTACTAGAGCAAAAACTATATAACTCAAAAGATATAAGTGAAGCACATAGAGTATTCTAATACTTTCCAAATCATGTGTGTCTCTCTAAAAAGGTGTGTACAGCAAATATGATTGTGGCAAACTAAAAATCAAAGACTCAAATCATACAAGACGCTCCAAGCAAAACACATATCATGTGGTGAATAAAATTATAGCTCCAAGTAAAGTTGCCGATGGAAGTAGACGAAAGAGGGGATGCCTTCCGGGGCATCCCCAAGCTTTGGATTTTTGGTGTCCTTAGATTATCTTGGGGGTGCCATGGGCATCCCCAAGCTTAGGCTCTTGCCATTCCTTGTTCCATAATCCATCAAATCTTTCACCCAAAACTTGAAAACTTCACAACACAAAACTTAACAGAAAATCTCGTGAGCTCCGTTAGCGAAAGAAAACAAAAGACCACTTCAAGGTACTGTAATGAACTCATTATTTATTTATATTGGTGTTAAATCTACTGTATTCCAACTTCTCTATGGTTTATAAACTCTTTTACTAGCCATAGATTCATCAAAATAAGCAAACAACACACGAAAAACAGAATCTGTCAAAAACAGAACATTCTGTAGTAATCTGTAACTAACGCAAACTTCTGGAAATCCAAAAAATCATCCAAAATAGGACGACCTATAAAATTTGTTTATTGATCAGCAGAAATTTGAATCAATATTTTATCACATTCTGGTGATTTTTAACAATTATTTTCGTGAACAGAAAGTTTCTGGAATTTTCTGCAAGATCAAATAACTATCATCCAAGAAGATCCTATAGGTTTAACTTGGTACAAACACTAATTAAAACATAAAATCACATCTAACCAGAGGCTAGAACAAAAATTTATTCCTAAACAGAAGCAAAAAGCAAAAAAAAACTAAAAATAAAATTGGGTTGCCTCCCAACAAACGCTATTGTTTAACGCCCCTAGCTAGGCATAAAAGCAAGGATAGATCTAGGTATTGCCATCTTTGGTGGGCAATTCTTCAATAAGACATCTATTATCTTTTAGAGTTTCGTTCTTTTTATTAATTATCAAACTTTTAGGAACAAGATCGAAAAATTCATTTGTAGCAAATGGTTCCTTAATGATACCAAAAAGATTGGGATGAATACTTATAGATTTAAGATCCGCAGTTTCCTTACTAGAGAATTCACCCTTATTTTTAGGAACATACATAAGCTTGGCAATTTTAGTCAGAGGACTTGGAGTACTCTTTACGGAAGAAAAAGCGGTTCCCAAGTTGGTAATGATACCCTCAAGTTTATCGATTCTAGTGGAATCTTGATTTATTCTTTCATTAACTATGGGTTCCTTCTCTTTAATATTTTTCAAAGTGACTCCTACCTTAGATCCATATTGGGTAATTTGGTTGTGGATCTTTTTATCCAGATTTTCAATTAACTCTATGGTAGCAACTTTATTTTCAATAATTTCAAGTCTTTGCATTACATGCTCCAAAGTTAACATAGTTCCATTAACCAAAAGAGGTGGTGAGCCAAATAAATCTATCATAGCATATAAGAGTCAAAAGTATGGCTACCCAAGAAATTCCCTCCGGTAATGGTATCAAGAATATATCTATACCAAGGATTAGTGCCTACATAAAAATTGCGGAGAAGAACAGAAGTAGATTGCTTCCTGGTAGATCTATTTTGAGCACTGCAAATTCTATACCAAGCGTCTTTCAAATTTTCTCCCTCCCTTTGTTTAAATTGAGAACTTCATTTTCAGGAGATAACAGAGAAGATAAAGGACTAGCCATAACGACAAGCAAACGGCAAAGAGGCGAACGAAAAAGAGAGGGAGAATAAAACGGCAAGGGTGAAGTGGGGGAGAGAAAAACGAGAGGCAAATGGCAAATAATGTAATGCGGGAGATAAGGGTTTGTTATGGGTACTTGGTATGTTGACTTTTGCGTAGACCTCCCCGGCAACGGCGCCAGAAATCCATCTTGCTACCTCTTGAGAACTGCGTTGGTTTTCCCTTGAAGAGGAAAGGGTGATCCAGCAAAGTAGCGTAAGTATTTCCCTCAGTTTTTGAGAACCAAGGTATCAATCCAGTAGGAGGCTACGCGCGAGTCCCTCGCACCTACAAAAAACAAATAAATCCTCGCAACCAACGCGATAAGGGGTTGTCAATCCCTACACGGTCACTTACGAGAGTGATATCTGATAGATATGATAGGATAATATTTTTGGTATTTTTATGATAAAGATGCAAAGTAAAATAGAAAGAAATGAAAATAACTAAGTATTGAAAGATTAATATGATGGAAAAATAGACCCGGGGGCCATAGGTTTCACTAGTGGCTTCTCTCAAGAGCATAAATATTTACGGTGGGTGAACAAATTACTGTTGAGCAATTGACAGAATTGAGCATAGTTATGAGAATATCTAGGTATGATCATGTATATAGGCATCTCGTCCGAGACAAGTAGACCGACTCCTACCTGCATCTACTACTATTACTCCACACATCGACCGCTATCCAGCATGCATCTAGAGTATTAAGTTCATAAGAACAGAGTAACGCCTTAAGCAAGATGACATGATGTAGAGGGATAAATTCATGCAATATGATAAAAACCCCATCTTGTTATCCTCGATGGCAACAATACAATACGTGCCTTGCTGCCCCTACTGTCACTGCGAAAGGACACCGCAAGATTGAACCCAAAGCTAAGCACTTCTCCCATTGAAAGAAAAAAATCTAGTAGGCCAAACCAACCTGATAATTCAAAGAGACTTGCAAAGATAACCAATCATACATAAAAGAATTCAGAGAAGATTCAAATATTGTTCATAGATAAACTTGATCATGAACCCACAATTCATCGGTCTCAACAAACACACCGCAAAAGAAGATTACATCGAGTAGATCTCCACGAGAGAGGGGGAGAACATTGTATTGAGATCCAAAAAGAGAAAAGAAGCCATGTAGCTAATAACTATATATGGACCCGAAGGTCTATGGTAAACTACTCACACATCATCGGAGAGGCTATGGTGTTGATGTAGAAGCCCTCCGTGATCGATGCCCCCTCCGGCGGAGCTCCGGAACAGGCCCCAAGATGGGATCTCGTGGGTACAGAATGTTGCAGCAGTGGAATTAGGTTTTTGGCTCCGTATCTGATCGTTTGGGGGTACGTAGGTATATATAGGAGGAAGGAGTACGTCGGTGGAGCAACAGGGGCCCCACGAGGGTGGAGGGTGTGCCTGGGGGGGGGGTAGGCGCGCCCCCTACCTCGTGGCCTCCTCTTTTGTTTTGTGACGTAGGGTCCAAGTCCTCTGGATCATGTTCGTTCCGAAAATCACGTTCCCGAAGGTTTCATTCCGTTTGGACTCCGTTTGATATTCTTTTTCTGCGAAACTCTGAAATAGGCAAACACAGCAATTCTGGCTGGGCCTCCGGTTAATAGGTTAGTCCCAAAAATAATATAAAAGTGAATAATAAAGCCCAATAATGTCCAAAACAGAAGATAATATAGCATGGAGCAATCAAAAATTATTGATACGTTGGAGACGTATCACCTTGCCGGGGCAGCCTCCGCGGCCCCGGCAAGAGCCTTGCCGGGGCAACTTGCCTGATGCTAACAGAGCGAGCCACCCTTGAGCCCACGGGTTCCAACTCAACCAACCACATTGGAACTAGGGCTCGGGAGGCACCTCCGTGGTAGCATGCAAATCTTTGTCAAGACCATAGAGACATGAGAGCCGATGAGAACCAGAAGACGGCAACCCTCGGCGGGATCCTTGCCAAGGAGATTCACAAGACCCCCGACAAGCGCCTTGCCGGGGACGACTGCAACGCCACGGCAAGACCCTTGCCGGGCCCCGGCAAGGCCCTTGCCAAGGGCGTCAGCAGGGCCACAACCAGGCCCGTGTCGACCAAGACTCCACCGCCGTCCCCAAGCAGCTGCTAGCTCAACCATTGGGCAGGCACCTGCGTGGCGACAGGCGGCCTCTACGCCAACTCAGCAAGCACCTGCGTGGTGGCATGCAGATCTTCGTGAAGACCCTACCACCGCGCCACCTTAGCTGCCTGCCTGCCTACATAGCGCTACATGCACCGCTGGCCTGGGCGCGTGTCGAAGCAAGGCGAGGCGGCAACAGACGGGACGGACCTCGTTCCCGTCCCCAATAAAGCTAAGGGACACCTAAGCTACGTATTAAATGCGTCTTGTCCTGTAACACGAGCGATAAGCTCGCAGCACTGTAGGCCTTTTCACCTCCTGTGTGCCACTGTGGCAGCCCCTTTCGACTATAAAAGGAGGCCCTTGGCATACTGGAGAGGTATTCAGCTCTTTTGGACTATGCAGCCACCATAGCTAGTTCGAGAGCTCAAGAACTCTCTCAAATACACACCAAAGCAGGACTAGGGTATTACGCGTCTTCGCGGCCCGAACCTGGGTAAACGACCCTTGTGCTGACTGCTAATCCTGCTCTTCTCACAACCCCGCGCCCCGACAACCGTAGTAGGGATTCTTGTGATCCCATAGGTGTCGTTTCCCACCAACAAAAGAGTGCGACCTCTCTTGTAGAACTGTGTAGTCCTCAGGTTCATCTTCTTAGTCGATGATGGTAATGCAGTTGGCGTGGTTACCGGCAACACGGAAGATGATCTGAGGCGGCAAAATAAAGTCTGCAGGGGGAATCTCTGCTGCAGTGAACGCTTCTACCAATGGTGCACCTCAGGTGGGGTGGATGACAGCACGGCAGGAGCAGGACATAACACACAGAGTTTTCTTTGACGCCTATCTGAAAATGAAGTAAATCTGTAAGGGCTCCTTAGAATTGGAGGATTCTATAAACGCAGGGACAGGAAAAACACAGGAATAGGATAGGAATGCATGTGCAAAATAGAGCATTTGGAAACATAGGATTTCTGTCAACCTGGGTGTTTGGTTCACATGAATTGGAAGAACACAGGAATGGAGAAACATGGTCAAATTAAAGTCGAACCACGTGAAAATGAAAAAAAATAAGAATCTTATTATGCCAGTAATGCAATTAGTCCTGTTCTTCATGCATATTAATTTGAAAAGGACGTCCAAGTGGATATTAAAATTGCTATGTTTTTTCTTTGAATGAGACACCAAAGGAAAAAAATCCTCCAGATTTGCTTTGCTCCACTCCTTCTAACCAAATGCACTTATAGTAGTACCATAGCAAAGGATCCCTAAGGGGTCGACATGAATGCAAAGTAACAAAGTGATGCGACGAGTGTACAACCTCTTTGGCATAGCCTTGTCGACCTTAGCATCATTGGGTTGGACGTGGATGATGGTGATGCTGGTGTGACTGTCGTAGGCGGGGAAGAAGATCTGAGGCCTCTAGAAACGGCGCCGAGGGTACTGCTCCGCTATGATGGACGGTTCTGTCGTTGGAATAGCTCCGGTGAGGTGTACAACGGCGAGGCTAAAGCGGGACAAGACAGACAACGTTAATCTGAAGTGGAACTCTAATATCATCTGCAATAGATGATGTAAAATACATCACCAAAAAGTGCTAGATGTAAAACGCATGAGCCGCACCACGGCCTCTCCGACAGATGCGGTAGATACTATTCACTCTGAACTTAACTGAAGAAACTGAACTTTACAGTCGAAACTGAATTTTACTGTCGAAACTGATTGAACTAGTAGCAGAGCATTACAATAGTTGTTTAGGGCGTTCGAGCACTAGTAGTAGAGAAGCAGTGATCTAAATTAGCAGATGCTCGAGCAGGGAACACACTAGCAGAGAGCAAGTCGTGCAGCAGCACCACGAGCGAGTGCTAAAGCAGCAACTCCTGTAGCTGTCGGAGCTCGTGCAGCAGCAGCAGCGCGAGAGAGAGCAAGAGCAGAGCAGCAGCACGAACGAGAGCAAGAGTGGAGCAGTAGCACGAACGAAAGCAAAAGCAATGCAGCAGCGTGACCAACAGCAAGAACAGAGCGGCAGCACGAGCGAGGGGCGGAGGAGCAGCAGCAGCGCGAGCGAGAGCTGGAGCAGCTGCAGCTAGCAACGACATGGAGGAGAGACACCATGGATGAAGTGGCCGGCGACGGCGTCGTCGATGGAGACCCGCCATGGCTGCTCGGTATCGAGCACCGGCAGTCTCGTGAGATCAAATAGAAGATAAAATGCAGTGGTGAGTGCAGAACCTCCTTGGTGGCACCGAGTTGTCCTCGGCTTCATCGGAGGAATTGGTGAGGGTGCTGCGGTTCCGGGGGGGTAGGTCAAGACGGCGCTGTGGGGATGGGGGTGGCGCGATAGATGAGGCGAACATCAGGGCAGCTCCTTGGAGGTGGAGGACGGGGCGGCTGATCCGGCAGGACGACGAGATCGACGACGGATCCTCATCCGGTGCGGTGGATGAGGGACGTCGAGCTCTTGCGGTGGACGACGTTGTCGGGGAAGAGTCTCCGACTGGGCGGTGGTCGGGAGGCCAACGGAGGAGGGTGGGGTTTCGTGGGTTTTGGCGGCCTCGGTGTACGAATGGGGGGCGAAGGGGAAGGTAGGGGGAGCCATTGCTTAGGGACGCGCTTGTCCGAAATGTAGAGTAAGTTACCAACGTACCCCCACCAGTTTTGACCACGCGACTTCGAGTCGGCATTTCCGACTGAGGGGTAGAAGGGGTATTTCGTGTGTCTGGGCTGCGGGACCGAGTTCGGATGATGAGGCAGTTTTCACGTGCATCAAAATTTCAGGATAACAAGGCGCGGCGCAGGTTGAAGAGGCGGGAGTTTCAAAGCAGATGAGACAAAAGATACTCGAGCTTGAATATTTTGGGATAACAAGGCGCGGATTCCATGTTTGGTTGAACAAACTTAACGTTTACAAAAAAAAACAATTCATACAAGACACAAGAGAGTCATGTCCCCTTTTACTATATTGCTATAAATGCCATTGAAAAAACTATAAGAAAAATGTAAAAAAAATCGGGAGAATAAGATTACCCTGTACAGTACCAAATCGATTCGCACTTCCCTCAATAACAACAAAAAACAAATCAATTCCCACCAAAAGAAAGAGTCATGTCCCTTTTTATATGATTACAAATGCCAAGATCTCGAATTTCAATTTTTGAATCCACATTATGTTGAATTCGAATATATCGTTAGGCGACGTTGCGGTTTATAATGGATGTAGTCCTACATTTTGATCTTCCATCATATATGAACATTTTACTCCACCCTGTGAACATATATATTGTCGTCTATCATATGGACTAAATTTGAATCAATTTTCCTTATTGAATACGATTGTTGTCAAGTCATACCATCATTTAAATATTATCTTGATAACAAAAAACATGCATATAGCAGTAATCATATTTCACTATGAACTACATGTACCATATGATCTCCAATTCAAATATTTGTATCCATTTTATGTTGAATTCAAATTAGAGTACATTGGTCTAGGTAGCGAGATGTTTGGGATAATCTAAACCATGTTTTCATATGTATAATTTTTGGCTGAATTGGGACAAGTTTTGGTCTAAGCTTCTTGCAATATCGGAGATTCTCTCAACAAGCCTCGTGGTTTCGAGAGGGAACGTGTCACCTTTATGTGCGAAACGATATACACTGCCCCCTGATTTTCTTTACAGAGGCAACATAGAACTATATGAGTGCCCTGTTAAATTTTGGAATTATTCCGGGTTCGTTTGGATTTTTTATACATTAATTGAGTTTCTGGACATTTAATGTGCATAATTCAAATTTGAACTGCAAGCACATGCTCCGGTGCACCAAAGATGGTTGAAAAATCACATGTGTGTCCTTGGGTGAATTTCTAGGTCCCATGCAAGAAATGGGAATGAAATTCAAACATCTAGGCGTCGTGACTCGGCCGAGAATATCGAGAAACTTGGTTTTTAAATTCCTGTAAATCCAAAACTCGCCTGCAAAAAATTGGGCCGAATTGGAACAAGTTTTGGTATAAGCTTCTTACAAACCGGAGCTTCACTCAAGAAGGCTCGTGGTTCTGGGAGGGAACGTGTCACCTTTGTGTGCATAATTCAAATTTGAACTTCAAGCACATGCTCCAGTGCACCAAAGTTGGTTGAAAAATCACATGTGTGTCCTCGGGTAAATTTCTAGGTCCCATGCAAGAAATGGCAATGAAATTCAAACATCTAGGCGTCGTGGCTCGGCCGGAAACATTGAGAAACTTGGTTTTTTAATTCCTGTAAATCCAAAACACGCATGAAAATCATGAAACTTGGCTTGGTGTCATGACATGGCACCAACATGTTGTGGTAATTTTGATGTCCGATTTGCGAAGGCCCACACATTAGCAATCAACAAAGTCATTTTGGAACAAGTGCTGTCACGTTACAATCGGAAACACAAGTATTATTGAAACCGTGGGCGTTCTACTTACATTTACGTGCCGCCACGCGTCCCCTTTTTTATTAGCAAGGAGGCGCCATGCAGGGTAGCTAGTATTTGAGTACGGGAGGCGTGTGATCAGACCCCTGCGCGTGCTTATCGGGAGGAGAGCCCTTTGACCTCCATCTGCCGCCCACCTCTCTCCCAAGGTCTCCATTAATGGCGCCCGAGCCTTTTAATGGGGTGGCTATGTCTCACTCGACCGAGATTTAAGAGAGAAAAAAGAAAATCTGAAAAGAAAATTTTGCACGGATCTTGATGTAAGATCCGACGGACCTATATAGCATGTACTACGACTTATAGCAAGATTGATGGATATATAATGACGACGACAGTGGATAATAATTGTCTTACATAATTAGGAAGATAATTAAAAAAGCCACACGCGGCTACGCCCGAAATACACAAGGGCAAAAGAAGAAGGAAGACAACGACCTGGCTCGCTGATCTCTACTTTCTTGATGCGTTGCTGTAGGCCGCGGGAACTAGTCTCCACGGCGAGCGGAGATGAGATCTGTTGTGTCCTCAAGATGCTGCTTGAGAGCATCCACGGATTCCTCCACCAGCCTTTGGCGCTCGATGTGGAGCATGTCATTCTCGTCCATAAGTTTCTTGACGATGACGCCAGTCCTCTTCAACAAGGCACTGGTCTCCTCTTGCTGCTCTGCACTTTGGACGAACTTCGCCCTCAGCAGGTCGCGCTCGGCCCGGAGCCTCTTATTGCCCTCCCTTAGTTGTCGGATGACGCCGGTAGCCTGTTCAAACGAGGCTTTCATGTCGTCGTGCAACCTCGCCCAGCCGGAGATCTGATCCATCTGGCTATGGACGATCGCATGCATGCGCGTGTAAGAGTCGTCGCTTGCCCGCGAGACATTTTTCCAGGCCACCGCGGCGTGGCGGGACATCTCTGCTGCATTCGCGGTGCAGCGGGACATCTGTGTTGCTTCCGCAGCACGGCCGGACCAGTCTGCTGCATCGACGGCTCGGCGGGACCAGTCTGCTGCATCGACGGCTCGGCAGGACATCCGTGCTACTTTGACGGTGCGGCGGGACCTCTGTGCTGTTACTTCCGCGCGGCAGGACATGCTGGCTGCTTTCGCGGCGAGGCGGGACATCTCTCGTGCTTCCACTTCCATGCTCGCCTCTCCCTGGTGGTAATCTCTCGACCCAAAACTCACGCTGGCCATGGCAGACGCAAGGGAAGGATGTTGAATGACTTGTTTGTTTTTTGTGGATGAGGTGTTGAGGAGGAATGTGCAGTCATCTTGGCATAGTAGTATTTATAACCGAGTACTAATACACTCCTAAGTGGGAAACCATTTAGGTTGTGATCAGCGTGAACAAGTTTGCAATTAAATATAGCGTGGTAGTAGTAATTTGGAATGTGACGAGACGAAAGCTCAAAATTTATTAACGGTTCTAGTTTCGAAGTGCGGCACTATTCCCGAATGGCGTAACATGGGCACGTGTTCTCGGCCATGGAGTAGCATATGCCATGGTAGTTCTTTTTCTACTGCTGTGTACGTCGGATACATATCTTACGGTTATTGGGGCGTTCGACAGGAATAGCCTCGTGGCGAGCTATAGACTAGTCTTTTTTTCATACGCATTACACCTATATCTCGGGACTTCTCGCACGCACCATCTCTTGCTCCCTAGGTCGATGCCGCCCACATACACTTGTACTCTGAGTTTAGTATGTTACAGGAAGAGAAGAGGTGCACGCACGCACTCGTCCTCTCTCACACACGCATCTGTCGCTACGAATTGTAGTGTCCTCAACCATCCGATTGGCTCTATCATAGATTTCACGTTGCTCCTTGGCCTTGAGATTGAGAAGTTTAAAACACGGAGGCTAAGCTGGAGGCGTGAGGTTTTGGTTAATGTGCGGGCCGCACACGGCACCAACACGACACGAGCTTCGTCTGCCTGGTGCGCAGTCGGGTGAGTTGTCCAAGTATAGACACAACCAGGCCCTCCTTGGTATCTGCACCTTGACTTATGTGCAGAGAAATTAGGATCGGAGGGAATACTACTAGTAGTAGTACTACTTTGATGTGTCGCGACAACTCGCACAAGTATGCAACACTTCCTGAACAAACAAGCATATAAGCTGTTATACTTCTTACCCAAAGGATCTTTATATCCAACAGACACAAAATATCCATTCGACTGCTGGAAATTACTTTAGCTGCTGATCTGATGACGAAGTTATTGCTGCATCGCCACCAAAACCCACCACCTCTTAAGCTAAAGTAGACTGAGCTAACCCCTATATTAGCATATTACTAAGATAAACAGAAGGCACTGTAGAATCATTTAGGAGGTGAGCTTGTCAATTTGAATGTGGAGGGACACCGTCCTCGACAACCCAGCCTCGGCCAGCAGCTTGGGCGAAACTGTGAAGAAGGCCAGCTCCTGCACGGCGATGTCGCTGGGATCCTTGCCGCTTGTCACCTCCATTTCCACCTTGACAGCGTCGGTCCTGCCTTTGGGCTCCCTCGGCGGGCCGTTCGCCCACATCTTGGCCACGTAGTGCGGTAGTGAGGACACCCCCGCTCTGATGCAGACGACCGACACGGTGATAGGCGCACCAATGTCGAGCACGCCGCCGACCAAGAAAAACGAGCGGTCGTCCTCCTCCGCGAACAGCAAGAGATGTGGCTCCGACAGTGGCCCTTGCAGCTGGAGCACCTTGCCGTACTGGATCCTGTGCACGGGCATGGGATGCACAGTGCTGATGTGATGGGAGAGCGTCGGCGGCGGACCTTCATAGCCGCAGACGGGCACGGGGCATTTGCAGGGCGCGAGCGGACACACGCTCTGGTGATCGGCGAGCTTGTGGTAAGTGACGTAGAGCCCACAACCTTCGTGCGGGCACTCCACCCTCACCGAGGAGAGGATGGCATCCACTGCCATGTTCCGCACGTCGAAGCCACCGCCGCACTCGCACTTCTGGCACTGCCGCTAGTTCCCGGGGCGCTCGACGCGACAGTCCACGTAGGCCAGGTGCCCTCCCGTGAACTGTACAAATCAATCGAACATCACATCAATCAAGAAACCTGCACCTTGCTCGATCAGCCGAACGTACGAGGTGTATTCGAACCTCATACACTAGAGGCTTCAAGGGGCGGAGGCACAAGGGGCAGTGGAGCAAGGTGAGGTCCATCGAAACCATAGAGAGTTCCATCATCGGGTCCTGTTCCGTCGGCATGATCTCGCCCTCCTCGTGCACAACCATCTCTCGCTTTAGGGCCGGGGCATTACAAAGCTTTACCATCACATATTCATACTACTTCAAGGTGCATTAAATCAACATATGCAAGTATCAAAAGGAAAGTCACGGCATGCATGTGTGCATTGTAATTAATGCATCAGTAAACACAAATTATTGAAATATATCGTACGACGCCCTCTCCCTCGCGGACTGAGCTCCGGTGCTTTAACTGAACCTTCCTTTGGCTGTATGACAGGTGGGCCACCCACCTTTTGGGCCCACCTGTCATACACACAAAGGCAGGATCAGTAAGTCAATGAAGCTGCGTCCCTCCCTTGCCCATGAGCGTGGTGGCTGGCAGGACTAGGAGAAGCTTTCGCTACACGCTCTCCCTCCCGCACGCGGTGGACATGCAGCAGTTCATTCCGTGTCAGATGGCTAGAAGCATACTGTAGTACTCCACTGCAGTAGTAATCCATCATTGTTCGACTTCCCGAAGAGGCGAAGAGCCAAGCGCAGCCCAGACGCTCGTGTGGCAGTTTCATGTGTAGAGTAGTCTAGGATAGCGTGTATCGTTCCTGTAAGCTTAAAATCGTTGGGGTCAGCTCCATGCTATGAGGCCGTCTCGAAGCATTTTTTGATTAGAATAATCTTCCGGCCCTACCTATCATCCTGGTGATTGTAGTTTGCACGCTCATCTGGTCAAGACAGGAGTATATATTTTAATTTGTGGTTGGGTAAATGTTAGAGGTTGCAGCAAATATATTGGACACTGTGGGTCTTTTAGCCAAGTTTAGAGGCAATGTGGGGCCAGTGCTATGATGTGTCGCGTCAACTCGTACAACGAGGAGAAGCTTGATTTGACTACTACACGCCTTCTCCCTCGCCCATGCGCGTGGTGGCTCGCAGACGAGGACATGCTTTAGCTTATACTACAACAAGCGATCCCTCCCGCACGCGGTGGACGGACATGCAGCAATGGATTCGATACTATAGAAGTAGTAGTAACATCATTGTTCGTCTTCTCGAAGAGGCGAAGAGCCAAGCACAACCTAAACGTGGCAGTTGCGAACGCTCGCGTGGCAGTCTTTGTGTAGGGGTGGGGCGTGGTGCGGAGCCTTGGTGCACGCATATAGCCAGGCTCTTGCATGAGACAAAATTGTTATGTGAGCCCACTATTGTAGTACTTGCTAGTATAGCCTTGTAAACTGGAAAGGAGTATTTTCCTTTCTAGAGATTTCAACAAGTGACTAGACAACACCCTAAATGAGTTGCAGTACATATGGAGCAAAATGAGTGAATCTACGCCGTAAATAAATACGTAGTTCTCTCATTTTCCTCTCCGCCTTGGTCGCGGTGCACAATATTGAGTATACTAGTAGTGACTAGTCTGTTTTTGACACGCATTTACGTTTTTTAACACAGTACAGACGCAAGCGCTCATATACACGCGCATACACTCACCCCTATGAACGCACACACACACCCTACCCCTATGAGCACCTCCGAAAGACTGAGCCGGCATATCATCTTGAAATTTATGAAGTCACCATAGGCACCTCGTCGTTGACGGGAACGTCTCCTAACACACATTTACGTTGATACGGCTTGAATGCCAACAACGCAGAGGGTAGCGGTTCCCGAAACGCTGAACGATCAATGATGCCTCCGCATTCAAGTAGCATGCAGAGGTAGCAGGAAGTAATTGTGGAAGCAGAATGGAGCATGTGAATGCAACACAGTTTGGATTGTCATATAAAGGCGCCACACCACTCCAATCCATCTACTCCTAGTCTCTGCGCAACACTGCCCACTCCAATCCAAGACCAAGACCAAGTGACCAGAAGCTACAAGCACCCATGGCGCCAATGGATGCGTGGGCAGTCGGCTGTGCCAGGTCGTCCAAGACGCCGACCTGTGGCCCCGCACCGCGGAGCGTTTCCAGACAGTGCTTGCGACCGCCCGCGTCAACACTGGCTTCGCCCCTCGCATGCGCCAAATGATGGTCGACTCCATCCGCAGGTTCACCGCCGTCAAGAAGTGCGCGGACGACCTTGCCGTACTGCTCCAGCCCGCGCGCCCAGGCTCCTTGTTGCCTGCCACCCTCATCGGCTTCCAAGGTGATGAACTCTTTGAAGCACTGGTGGCCCTGCAGCTACCGGAGGTCGCGCCAAAGAATGTGCACCTCGAGGCCGCGCTCGCCGCACAGCACCTCGCCATGCAAGAAAGTCTCGATCTACACATCCACGTCTACGAGGAAATCGTCTACATAGGCCACTACAAGGCCAGCGAGGACAGAAAGACATTGGCCTTCTTCCAGTGGCTGGAATCTTAGGACGCCATTATTCAGAAGCATGTCGAGCTGGCCACAAAAGCCGCTGCTACTTAGCCGCCGTTCGGTGAGCCGGCGCCCTGAGTCGAGGAGGTGGACGTCATCCATGGATGCATCTTTCTTCTTGCCTCCTATAACCAGCACTGCATCGCCTTGTGGCCTTAATGTTTTATTAGTGTATGGCATTTTTATTCCAGTCGTAAATGACATGTGTGATCCCTTGCTCTTATTTGGTGTTAATTATTTGTAGTATCACTGTCTTCGACCTGGTGTACTACTACCTAGGTCCTAGTTTATTAGTCCCTTTTGTAATTTGTGCTAAATTTTGACCAAAGATTTAACTAACAAAATGTTAGTGCATGTCAACAAAAATTATATCATTTGATTTGTATTTGAACATAGTTTTCAATGATATAATTTTGGTGACATGCATGAACTTTTTGTTAGTCAAATTTATGGTCAAAATTTGGCACAAGTTACGATGGGGGGCAATAAACCAGGATGGAGGTAGATTGGTCCATCACCATCGTGTTTTGTGTCTAATTTTGACTTCAGCGACCCAACCTACATGGAGGGAGTGTTGTATATATTGGCGCAACAACCAAACTTATAAAGTATATTCAAAACTGAGCGTTACTACAAGTCACGAGTTCAAAACGAGAAAGTGGAACAAGTACATCATGCCTGTGCCATTCGCATCGCACCCCCACACGGTCGCAGTGCACAATGTAGTAACTAGTCTCTTCTTGACCCGCATTTACATTGATATGGCTTGAATGCCAAGGAGGGAGGGGGTAGCAGTTCCCGAGACGTTGAACGGTCAATGATGCATCCTCAATTATAGCATGCAAAGGGAATTAATTAGAGAAGCAGAATAGAGCCAACACGATGTGAATGCAACAAAGTCTGGACTCTCATATGAAGGCGCCCACCACTCCAATCCATCTACTCCTAGTCTCTGCGCAACACTGCCCACTCCAATCCAAGACCAAGTGACCAGAAGCCACAAGCACCTATGGAGGCGCTGGACGCGAGCGGGAGTCGGCTGTGCCAAATCATCCAAGACGCCGGCCTACGGCCCTGCACCATGCAGCGTTTCCAGACGGTGCTGGCGACCGCCGGTGTCGTTGCCCTCACCGACGCCGGCTTCGCCTCTCGCATGGACGACATGATGGTCCACTCCATCCGCAAGTTCACCACCGTCAAGAAGCACGCGGAAGACCTTACCGTACTGCTCCAGCCCGCGCGCCCAGGCTCTTCATTGCTTGCCACCCTCATCGGCCTCCATGGTGAAGAACTCTTTCAAGCCCTGGTGGCCCTGCAGGTGCCGGAGGTCGCGACGAAGAATGTGCACCTTGAGGCCGCGCTCACCGCACAGTGCCTCGCCTCCCCTCACCTGCACATCCAAGTCTACGAGGAAATCGTCTACATAGGCCACTACAAGGCCAGCAAGGACAAAAAGACGTTGGCCTTCTTCCAGCGTCTGGAATCTTTGGACGCCATTGTTCAGAAGCACGTCGACCTGGCCACAAAGGCCACTGCTACTTAGCCGTTGTTCGGTGCGCCGGCGCCCTGAGTCGAGGAGGTGGACGTCGTCGATGGATGCATCTCTTCTTCTTGCCTGCTGTAACCAGCATTGCATCGCCTTGTTGCCTTAATGTTTAATTAGTATAGTAGAGTATATGGCATTTTTATTCCAGTCGTAACGTTTTCATCGTGAGGTGGGCCCGTGATACGTCTCCAACGTATCTATAATTTTTTATTGTTCCATGCTATATTATATTCTGTTTTGGACATTATTGGGTTTATTATACAATTTTATATTATTTTTGGGACTAACCTATTAACCGGAGGCCTAGCCCAGAATTGCTGTTTTTTGCCTATTTCAGAGTTTCGCAGAAAAAGAATATCAAACGGAGTCCAAACGGAATGAAACCTTCGGGAACGTGATTTTCGGAACGAACGTGATCCAGAGGACTAGGACCCTACGTCAAGACATCAACCAGGACGGCACGAGGTAGGGGGGCGCGCCTACCCCCCAGGGCGTGGCCTCCACCCTCGTGGGCCCCCTGTTGCTCCACCGACGTATTCCTTCCTCCTATATATACCTACGTACCCCCAAACGATCAGATACGGAGCCAAAAACCTAATTCCACTGCTGCAACATTCTGTACCCACGAGATCCCATCTTGGGGCCTGTTCCGGAGCTCCGCCGGAGGGGGCATCGATCACGGAGGGCTTCTACATCAACACCATAGCCTCTCCAATGATGTGTGAGTAGTTTACCATAGACCTTCGGGTCCATATATAGTTATTAGCTAGATGGCTTCTTTTCTCTTTTTGGATCTCAATACAATGTTCTCCCCCTCTCTCGTGGAGATCTACTCGATGTAATCTTCTTTTGCGGTGTGTTTGTTGAGACCGATGAATTGTGGGTTTATGATCAAGTTTATCTATGAACAATATTTGAATCTTCTCTGAATTCTTTTATGTATGATTGGTTATCTTTGCAAGTCTCTTTGAATTATCAGTTTGGTTTGGCCTACTAGATTGATCTTTCTTGCAATGGGAGAAGTGCTTAGCTTTGGGTTCAATCTTGCGGTGTCCTTTCCCAGTGACAGTAGGGGCAGCAAGGCACGTATTGTATTGTTGCCATCGAGGATAACAAGATGGGGTTTATATCATATTGCATGAGTTTATCCCTCTACATCACGTCATCTTGCTTAAAGCGTTACTCTGTTCTTATGAACTTAATACTCTAGATGCATGCTGGATAGCGGTCGATGTGTGGAGTAATAGTAGTAGATTCAGGCAGGAGTCGGTCTACTTGTCTCGGACGTGATGCCTATATACATGATCATACCTAGATATTCTCATAACTATGCTCAATTCTGTCAATTGCTCAACAGTAATTTGTTCACCCACCGTAATACTTATGCTGTTGAGAGAAGCCACTAGTGAAACCTATCGCCCCCGGGTCTATTTTCCATCATATTTAATCTCCCGACAACAAGCTATTTCTTACGCCGTTTTTACTTTGTTTACTTTACTTTGCATCTTTATCATAAAAATACCAAAAATATTATCTTATCATATCTATCAGATCTCACTCTCGTAAGTGACCGTGTAGGGATTGACAACCCCTTATCGCGTTGGTTGCGAGGATTTATTTGTTTGTGTAGGTGCGAGGGACTCGTGCGTGGCCTCCTACTTGATTGATACCTTGGTTCCCAAAATTTGAGGGAAATACTTATGCTGCTTTACGGCATCACCCTTTCCTCTTCAAGGGAAAACCAACGCAGTGCTCAAGAGGTAGCAGACAGCAGTTGAGCAAACCGACCATCAGCAAATCCCCACCCCGCCCACCGCGCGTCAGCTGAGTTTAGAATTAGAAGAGAGAAACGAGGGAGAACAGCTAGCTGTAGCACGGACGCTGTTGTCAGATGGGACTCGTGTTGATAGAATAGGAGTACTGAGCACTCGTACCTCTTTTTTTGAGGGAAAAAGTAGTAGTATTTCTAGTACCACTAGTTGGGTGCGTGCGACCTATACCTGTCATCACTTTAGGTCTCCTTTTCGAACTGTAGCTACGCTTCACAGTACATATTTTTTCACGCATTTATGCTCCTATATGTACTCCTAGGCAATTTCCACGTGCTCCCTTTCGCCGACATGTGGGACATAGAGCATCTGGGTCGTAGTGCATGCACGACTCGGAGCATATGTTGGGGTACTTTACATTTCAGATCTCACGAATTACATGCAAACCCCCCGCAGAAGAATAAATAAATAAATGAATTACTATATGAAACCGGATTATTTTCATAGAAACCGGAGCACGTTCATTAAATTTTAGACATAACACGTTTATAAAAAACGACCGGACCTAAACCAGTCTAAGGGCCTCTTTGATTTGCGGAATACTGAAAACACAAGAATGGGGAAAGTATGATGGCGATGAACCAAGACGAGGAGAACTCTAACTCAGTTAGAGGTTAGAGTTAGATTCTAACCCTGAACTAACCTTGAACTAACTCTAACCAAAGAGGTGTATGGATGGTAGGGTTAGATTGACAATAAATGCTCTTTCTCAATCATTTTACTACTTTGGACCCTATTTCCTGCCGGATTTGGTGTGGCCGGCTCTTGTGTGGCCTCGTCCCGCTCACAATTGACAAAAACGAACCATCTTTACAAATCAAGCATGCAAAACATGATAATTTTTACTTTTTCCATACAAATGAGATATCCCACTTAAGCATACAAGTCGCCAATCAAGCTGCACAAAAAAATACACTCCATGAAACAAAGCATGAGCTAACTCATCACAGAAGTCATTCACAACAGGGAGGGAGCCCGGAGCCCCTCACGCACCCAGGGAGGAGGTCGTCATCGTCGCTCTGGAGGAAGGATCTGTAGAGCCCAAGAAACTGAAATACCTAGAAAGGTGAACCGAATCTTTGGGCCTCTAGAAATAATGCAAGCCTGAAACTGAAATAGCTAGAAAGGTGATCTGAATGTTTGGGCTTCTAGAAAGATTTGTTACCTCCTCAAGAAGCATCAAACAATTCCATGCGTGCACCACAAATCTATAACAAGTTTAATCAGGATCTACTTTTCCAAATCAGAATTAGCGCTAGAGCGAGCAAGATCAATGATATGGCTGTGAGACAGAGAAGGAACGAACAAACTCACCCCTCTCGCGACCTCCCTGGTAGATGCGCCGCCGCCGCGCACGATAGAGGGAGAAAAACGACCAGTGAAGGGGGATCCGGGAGAGCTTCGGAGGCCGGAGGGAGAGGGCGGCCGGAGGAGGTAGTGGAGGCCGGAGGGAGAGGGCGGCCGGAGGAGAGAGAGGGCAAGCGGCGGAGCGGCGCTTGGGCGGGCGACCCGATGGGGAACAAAGAGGAGTCGTGCGAGGGGGGGGGAGGGAGCGATCTGGTGCGGGCAGTTTTTTTAGTTCTCTTTTAGTGGGCCCGAGAAGAACTAACCCAATTAGAACCTCTCCACCGGGCTAGTTTTTTTAGCTGGGTTAGAGCCAACTAGCTCAAACTAACCCCTCCTGTTTGGATACTTTGAGGATATTTCAAACCAAACTAGCTCTAACTCAGGGATCCAAACAAAGAGGAGTAGTATTGCACATGCTACATTCTGGACCGTAGCACATTGTTTTTTATGGCCATATCACCAGATTGTTTTCTATTGCTGGTTCACTGGGCTGCCGTGGTTCGCACTGCTGGATCACCGGGCTGCCATGGTCCACACTCCTCCGACGTGAGTAGTAGTACTAGTATATACACTACATATACCGCATGATTCTTTGCTCCTTCTTACTACATACTTCGCCCACATGTGGGAGAGCCAGCATCCGAGTCGACGTGTCATGCACCAGATTAGAGTGCAGAACGGAAGGGGGTCATCACCCGGTCGCAGCGCCAGTAATTCATGACTATAGTGAGTAGTCATATCACAAGTCCTTCCAGCAGTAACACGCCGTCAAATCGCACAGCCCGACCTTTCCAGCAGTAAGTAAGTTGAATCCGCTACTCCCTCACCCTCCTCGCCTCTCTGTCAAACTGCCTACGCAAAAACTGCCGCACGTACTACCCGGGAAAAGTCCCGCCCTCAACTTTTAACTACGCGAAAATAGTTCGAGCTTGTTTGTTCTATATAAATACTAGTATTGTATGTTTATTCACCCGTGGGGTTGTTCAATGAATGGAGGGCTGGGGAGCAGAAGTGAACAGTACTACTACTAGTAAGTAGGAGTCGTACAGTTAGTCACCTTAAATAGAGAGTTTCTTTTCTTTAATGCCACGTACACAAAATTGAAATGCTTGTTGTGGAGAGAAAAAGATAATCACTCCACTATATATGTATGCAGGGGCCTGAGCGCTTGCTTTACTAGGGCTGCTCTCTTCATTCTTTCATCCTCTCCAGATCTAAACAAGACAGTGGTAGCGACATTTTCTCTCTGCTCACCGCTGGTCACATATCCGGTCGGATCCCTTCGGCCGGTGTGTGTAGAGGACTAAGGTGCATCGTTCACGCGTTCATCGCCGGCGAGGGAGAAACCCACAGCTGCCGGCAGGGCCTGATCCTCTGCCCGTGTCGTTCTTTCCGACATAGCGCCGGCTCGGGAGATCCTCTGACCCTTCTTCCTGCCTGTCGTATTGTGCGCAGATCCGACCTGTCGCCGCCGACATCCCGACGACCCTCATGTATAAGTTCTTCGAAAGCGGCCTTGCTCTACTGCCCCAGCTCCCCACGTGTCTGCATGTGCATCTTTTCTACTTCCATCAACTCTTCCAAATCCACCTAAATTTTTAGTATTACTAGAGGTAAAGCTACTTCATGCATTCGAATCTAGCACTTGGTTCAAACAACGAAGAAAGGGGGGAAAGTCATAGCATGAATCTAGGACTTGATTCAAAGAGGAAATAACAGGGGGAAAGTAGTAGAGACCGGATACCCAACCGGTCTCTTGGTTGAAAAGGGAAATAATGGGAAAACGTAGTACAAAGTGGATAAGGAACAAATCGATTATTGGTTGAAAAAAGGATAGAAAGTGGCGGCTGGTGGACAACTCAACACAGTATGTCTAGGATTAGATTTTTTTTCCCTCACATAGAAAAGGTCTCTACGATTAGATTTGCTGCCCTCACATAGTAAAAGGTCTCCAGGATTAGATTTGCTGCCCTCACAGAGCATGAACAAGCTCAGCATCACCACTTTATGCCTCCTTGTAGGTACATTGTGCTAATGCATCCACTGTCGCATGTCCTTATACCAACTTTTTGCTGTTGTTAATGTAAGGGCGCATGTAAGATGAAGCGATCACACTGTTACCTTAAGGACATGTCTAACTAGTGTTATTGTTAATCTAATGCCTCCAGTGATATGATGCAATTAAACTATGTTACAAATGGTACACCTGTTGTTTTCTCCAGTATGATAAGTAAGTTGCTTCTTTACGCTGCTGAGTGACCTGGTGTCCCCACGGTCCCATGATCTTAAACCAACTCTTTAGCTGGTGTTGATTTATTATATCTGGTAAACAAGCAATGCCACCATTAAAGTAATCCCATATTTGACGAATGTCATGGTTGATCGTAATGCTTCCGGTAACATGAAGCATTGCTGACGTTTTAAAATTTCTACTGTCCTTGCGCGATTGCCATGAACATAATTAAAATGCTTCTTTTCATTTCGTGTATGTTTCGTATATTCTTATTGACCAGCAACTGTTTACTTTCTATCTTTTTGTGCAGATCGGGATATCCATTTCACCTTGTTGCTATTGTGACCTTTTGGTGAACTACACAAAACACTTTTGTTGGAATGAGTGTCTTTTGCAGTTCAACTAAAATGTCACGTGGGCAACATCTCTCAATTTTGGTGGAACTGCACAAAATGGTGATTGGGGTTTCCAATATTTCCATCAAATTATGCTGGTAATCTCGTGCAACATTTTATTAGCCTTTGCAAGATGGGCCGTCACTGTCACCACAATGGCACTTTATTTTAGTGGAACTGCACAAAAGGATAAGCAAATTATAGTTGCACCTTACATGAGCAGGACAGCCAACCTTAATGTTGCTGAATTTTAGTGCAACTACTAAAGAAGAACCTGCCAGCTCACGAGAGCAAGTACTTCTTGCAAGCTGAATGATGCAATTTTTGCTTCATTTCAGGTGAACTGCAGAAAAGGGCGCATGAATTGAATCATGGAACTCCAGGTTGGCCTCGTCTGAGTGGAGTTGCAGGTTAACCACATCAAGTCGTGGCGGCATAGGGCCCCTCACACCGGTCAGTACTATCCTTTATCAACATGATTGTGCTTTGCCATACTGTGCTAATGTTCTATTTTTTAATTAAAGCTATTCTATCGCAATCTTTTCTCGTTTCGGAAATAAAGTTTGCTTTAACTAGTGCCACTATTATAGTAATCATGCTCTTTCTTATCTGTGCAAACAGGAATACTCAAGAGCATTCGCCAAGCTCTTGGGTTGTATGACACGGCTAGCCAAGATGGATTTAATCAGTTTTATCAAAAGGCTCTAATGGATTGGTTCTGAATCATGCAAGTTGGGAATCAATGAGATGTGTAGGCATCTTTGTTGTATTTATTGTTTGAATCTTATTTGTTGGTTCTGAATCTTGCAAGCTGGGAATCAATGAGATGTGTAGGCATCTTTGATGTACTTATTATTTGAATCTCATTTGTTGGTTCTGAATCTTGCAAGCTGGGAAACATAGCATGATGATGCAGAGGGCAGCAACCATAACAAACAGTTCAAACTTGGTAGTATTATCTATGTGAAAGTGCGACAAATGTGATGATCGTGTGCGTCTTGAGAATAATAATTCTAATTGTTGTGCATGTTGATCCCGTGGCACTGATAGAACGAGCCAATGCATTGCTTGTTTTAAGAATATATTTCTATTAAAGCTAATTAAATTTAAGTAAAGTGACCATTAACACTTGTTATTACAGTACCAATACAGACCCGCTCGTGAACCGACGCGTGGCCGGAATAGGTTTCTTAATGGAGGCGTTTGAATGCGCCGAGGGTGCATGTTCTGTCGGGCGTGCAGCGGGCGAGGGAGGGGTAGTAACTGTTGTCGCCTGTACACACTCAGCTTACTATTGAATCCTCCCCAAGAGCTGAAAAACGAATTGCTGCCGCCGCCTATCCACTCGTTCACTTGAAGAGACTCCAATGGCGATCCGAGGGGTGAGCCTGCTGGATATGGACTTCAGCAAGGAGTTCACCTTTGAGTTCGCCGTTAAGTCCCATGGCTGCACCAAGTTGAATGTGATGTACACCAACGATCTGGACTTGGTGAAGCTCTGTCTCGCTGAGTTCAAGCAATACCTACAGGACGAGAAAGTACAAGGTCGCAGGACTAGACGTTGTGCCCATCCATTCGTCTCCTGACAGGGACCAGTAGATCGCGGTCGCCCAGGTATGCGTGCGGGACGAGGTTCTCGTCTACCACTTCTGTAGGGCCATCAGAGGTTCTGGAGCATTCGCACGTTTCATCGGCAGCGCCGACTGCACCTTCGCTGCGGTGGAGAGAAGGAAGAATGCGATGATTCGGCCATCTGGTGCAACAAGCTTGTCGACATCCAAAAGCAATACAAGATCATTGGCAATGGGCAAGAGAAGGACTCCGTGGTTGACCTCGTCGAGACCATTATTGACCCCTGCTACGCGAACATGAAAGAAGACAACGATACCAAGGACCTGAACACGTGGGAGGTACCTCTGAATCTAGCCTACATTACCTACATGGCCAAGGACGCATACACATGCTACGACATGTACAGGCGGATCTTGGACATGAGGGCGTGTCTGCTTCCTGTAACCGACGAGTACACGGACAGCCGCGAGATCATGATCAAGAGTGCCAGGAAGGTCTAGATGTTGTACTTTATCTGTTTAAGCACCTTTATCATCTGAGTGTTTCATGCATTATCCTATGTGCTGTAATTATCTGTTTTGTCCGAAATATTTCTTCTAAGAACCCATTAACCTGTTTGCTTTTTTTAGTGGCTATTTGCTTATGTATGTAACTAGTTCACTCGTCCGTTTAAAAAAAACTAGTTCACTCGGTTGCCGTGCTTTGATTCTCCTTCCTCCCAACATATTCCCCTTCTCAGGTGGACCCAGCAGGTCTCGTACACAGACATGTGGGACCAACCACCTATCCATTTGTATTTCTTTATTTTGTTCAATCTTTCGTCCGCTTCCTATACAGTGGCTAGCCATCATAGCCTATGGTGTTGGCCAGGCCATCCGTCTACTCCCACACATTGTCCGGCGGTGGCAGCCCACCGGCCCACCCTACACCCAAACAAGTCAACCCTCGATCGTACTCCCCTCTGCCTGCGTCTTTCCCCGCTCCAGTTCGTTCGGTCTAAGGTCTCGACGTCGTCCTCCGCCTTGGTGCTCTCGCCACGGCGCCACCGTCCGTCGTTCCCAACATGGTCAGCAAAACAAGAGGAATCGGGAGACAACTGTTCGTCGAGAGGCTGACAGTCCCGGGCCCACCAGGTCCATGGCCTAGGTTTTTTTGCTTAACATGGGCAGCCCACGACATGTTTCACCATTTTTTGGATCCAGCAGGTATCAAGCGGCCTCTGGGCCTCCCAACCTAGCTTGTCTATAACATCAGCAGCCCAAGTTATGTTTGTTTTTTCAAGACGACGCACAGCTCAGTTCTATTTTTCTATAAGAATGCAAAACTGAACCTATTTTTCCCTTCTATAATTGTATATATATATATTTATATTTATATATTATTTTATTACATATATATATAATAGAAACAACATAAGGTCCCGTTAAACCTGTCATTCGTCCAACCATTTTATAGACCTTCCCACTTCCTTTATTTTTCGTTTTCATTAATCCTATATCTGAATTTTCTCCCACTTTCTTTTTCGATGTAAACTGAGTTTTCTCCCAGTACTTTTCCCTAGAACCAACTCAACTGTCCCACGTCTAGCCTAAAAAATAATAGTACCCCACGTCCTATTATCTCATCAAATTAAAATGATATTTTATTTCGTAAATTGAAAGTTCTTACAAAATAATAATAATAATTGTTTATACATAACTTGGCAAGTTAACTCCTAGTGATTGCGTACATAAGCTTGCAAAGATTTTACTGACCAATGCAGTAATAGACGTGCAATCATGTGTTTATGTTTTTATAACATTTCTCCGTCCAGCCCAACATGATATTTTTCACCCAGCCCAGCAAGTTCGCGGATTTCAAGAAAAATGCAAATGGGCTTTAAATTCTACCATAATTTATAAACGGGCTGCATAGATGCTACATCATTGTTTCACCCAGCCCACCAAATGGACTAAAAAACCAAATGAACTGGCTGACATGTGGGCCAGTAGGTCGAATCCTAAGCACTTTCGCAAAAAAAATACAAAGGTCAAAGCCTAAGCAAGGCGTTGGATTTACATCCAACAGCCAGCATACTTCTTCAATCTCTCGTCTTCTTCCCCCAGCGCTGCCCGGACCGCCTGCTCCAGCCTCCGGCGTCCAGCGGCGCTGTTTTGCACGCCTCGCAGCGAAACGGTACCCCGCCGACGGCCAGGCCATACCTCCACTCCGCACCTCCTGTTATTCTCTGCCGAGTGTAGGCCCACCCCGCACCCGAACTAGTCAAGTTTCCCACTCCTCTCCTTCCGCGACTCCACTGCCGCGTCTTCCCCATCTATGGGTCGTTCCAGTCTGGGGCCTCACCGTCGTCCACCGCCTCGCTGCGCTCGGCGCGGCGTGGTTAACAAACGAGAGTCATCGGAAGAGGACTATACGTGGAGAGCCTGACGGCCGGGACCCACGAGGTCCATGGTCGCACGCAAGGAAAGTTCCTCCTTATTAAGTTGTTTCCTCTGCTTGACAGCTGGGACCCATCGACTGTATCTTCGCACGGAAGGAAGTGCCTCCTTGTTATGCGAAAAAACTATTCCTCCGGATGACAGCTTGGACCCGGCAGATTTGTTGGCTGACTTGTGGGCCTACTAAGCAGACATGTACGCAGGGCTTTGTCAACTTAATCAACAAATGATTCTAGCAGCTGGACCGTTGGATGTTAATCCAATAGTCGTGCTCCTTCTTCAACCTCTGTTCTTGCTCCTGTCTCCCGTGGGCGGCAGTGCTGTCGCGCACCCGAACCAGTCAAGTTTCCCACTCCTCTCCATCTGCGACTCCACTGCCGCGTCTTCCCCATCTCCGGGTCGTTCCAGTCTAGGGCCTCACCGTTGTCCACCGGCCTTGGTGCGCTCGGCACGGTGTGGTCAACCGGGTCAACAAACAAGAGTCATCGGAAGATGACTGTACGTGAGAGGCTGACAATGGGGACGCACCACGCCCATGGACGCATGCATGCAACTTCATCCTTTTTACCCTGAAAAATAATGGTTTCTCCCCCTGACTGCTGGGACCCACCAGCTACATCTTCGCATGCAAGGAAGTGCGTCCTTATTATGGGCAAAAAAAAGACTCCCCCCTGACAGCTAGGACCCAGCAGCTATATCTTCGCACGCAAGGAAGTGCGTCCTTATCCTCCCTGACAGCTGGGACCCACCCGGTCGAAGCGTACGTACCGTTGTCTCTCTTGTCGCGAACGTGTATGTACATACTCGTCTATCGGTCGCTCTGCAACGATGAACTGTGGCTGAGTAAGTAGCGGCACATGTCATAGTAGAGGCCCCCACATAGCAGTTCAGGCTGTCCCGTCTAAACCGTGTACACGTACATACAGCCACATGCCAAAAAATACGGCCACATACATACATATGCGCAGGGTCTCGAACGCCTACTCGCGCATACATACGGCCAGGGCTCGTGTACATGGCTGGGTCAGAACAAAGAAACAACGTCGTTGTGTTCATCGGGAGCCAACCGGCTTGGACGGAACAGCCGATCGAAACGAGGCCTGGCGTACCGCAGAACGGAGGAAACGGCCTTGTGTTCGACTGGCCACGATCGAAACGGGATCCTGTTTATCGGGAGGGGTCTGGCGTACCGCAAAACGGAGGAAACAGACTTCTCTTAGACCTCCTATGGTCAAAACGGGGTCCTGTTGATCGGGAGGAGTGTGGCGTACCGCAAAACGGAGGAAGTTGACTTGTGTTGGAGCGCTACGGTCGAAACGGGGGTCCTGATCATCGGGAGCGGTGTGGTGTACCACAAAACGGGACTCCATGGGATACTATTCATCTCCACCGTTGACTGCCTCCACGGGCTACTGTTCATCCACCGTCGACCTCCTCCAGCCTCCACCTGCGACTGTTCATCCATGGCGTCTCCCCTCCTGCCTCCACGGGCTCCTGTTCATCCAGCCTCCACCGCTCCTCCACCAGCTACTGTTCAACCAGCCCTCTCCACGGGGTCCTGTTCAACCACACCACCACGGGTTACTATTCATCCTGCCCTCCACCGGCTAGTGTTCAACCAGCCCTCCACGGGGTCGTCCTGTTCATCCAGCCCTCCACGGGGTCCTGTTCATCCACCCCCAACCGGCTCGATCGGGGTCCTGTTCATCCAGCGGGAACGGCCTCTACTACCACGGGGTCCTATTCATCCAACAACCCCACCGAGAACTGTTCATCCAAACCCCCCAACAATGCTCACTCTTCATCCAGAGGCAGCATCGATCGGCTTCAGTTAGCAGCAGTAGCGAAGGAATCGCTCGATCGGGTTCAGTTAATAGCCAGATTGATCGATCGCTCGGGTTCAGTAACGCGTAGCCTGCAGTGCAATCGCTCGGGTCCTGTAGGCGAACGCCTCACTCGGGTTCAGTTAGAGCCCAACGCCTCGCACCCACGCGCGTACGTGTATGAGAGAAACACGCATCGCTCGGCCCCCGACCACCCACCGTAACCGGGAACTCCCCGATATTTTCCTCGCCCTCGCTTCTGCCACGGTTTTTTCCGTCATGGACGGCCCAAAGAATATCATGCAGCTGCTGTAGGGGAACATAGTAATTTCAAAAAAATTCCTACGCCCACGCAAGATCATGGTGATGCATAGCAACGAGAGGGGAGAGTGTTGTCCACGTACCCTCATAGACCGAAAGCGGAAGCGTTAACACAACGCGGTTGATGTAGTCATACGTCTTCACGATCCGACCAATCAAGTACCGAACGCACGGCACCTCCGAGTTCAGCACACGTTCAGCTCGATGACGTCCCTCGAACTCCGATCCAGCCGAGTGTTGAGGGAGAGTTTCGTCAGCACGACGGCGTGGTGACAATGATGATGTTCTACCGACGCAGGGCTTCGCCTAAGCACCGCTACGATATTATCGAGGTGTAATATGGTGGAGGGGGGCACCGCACACGACTAAGAGATCAATGATCAATTGTGTTGTGTCTATGTGGTGCCCCCTGCCCCCGTATATAAAGGAGCAAGGGGGGAGGCGGCCGGCCTAGGAGGAGGGCGCGCCAAGGGGGGGAGTCCTACTCCCACCGGGAGTAGGACTCCTCCTTTCCTTGTTGGAGTAGGAGAAGGGAAGGGAGAAGGAGAAGGAAGGAAGGGGGCGCCCCCCTCCCTAGTCCAATTCGGACTAGTCCATGGGGAGGGGTGCGGCCACCCTTTGGGGCCTTTCTCTCCTTTCCCGTATGGCCCATTAAGGCCCAATACGAATTCCCGTAACTCTCCGGTACTCCGAAAAATACCCGAATCACTCGGAACCTTTCCGATGTCCAAATATAGTCGTCCAATATATCGATCTTTACGTCTCGACCATTTCGAGACTCCACGTCATGTCCCTGATCTCATCCGGGACCCCGAACTCCTTCGGTACATCAAAACTCATAAACTCATAATATAACCGTCATCTAACTTTAAGCGTGCGGACCCTACGGGTTTGAGAACTATGTAGACATGACCGAGACACGTCTCCGGTCAATAACCAATAGCGGAACCTGGATGCTCATATTGGCTCCCACATATTCTACGAAGATCTTTATCGGTCAAACCGCATAACAACATACGTTGTTCCCTTTGTCATCGGTATGTTACTTGCCCGAGATTCGATCGTTGGTATCTCAATACCTAGTTCAATCTCGTTACCGGCAAGTCTCTTTACTCGTTCCGTAATACATCATCCCGCAACTAGCTCATTAGTTGCAATGCTTGCAAGGCTTATAGTGATGTGCATTACCGAGTGGGCCCAGAGATACCTCTCCGACAATCGGAGTGACAAATCCTAATCTCGAAATACGCCAACCCAACAAGTACCTTCGGAGACACCTGTAGAGCACCTTTATAATCACCCAGTTACGTTGTCACGTTTGGTAGCACACAAAGTGTTCCTCCGGTAAACGGGAGTTGCATAATCTCATAGTCATAGGAACATGTATAAGTCATGAAGAAAGCAATAGCAACATACTAAACGATCGAGTGCTAAGCTAACGTAATGGGTCAAGTAAATCACATCATTCTCCTAATGATGTGATCCCGTTAATCAAATGACAACTCATGTCTATGGCTAGGAAACATAACCATCTTTGATCAACGAGCTAGTCAAGTAGAGGCATACTAGTGACACTCTGTTTGTCTATGTATTCACACATGTATCAAGTTTCCGGTTAATACAATTCTAGCATGAATAATAAACATTTATCATGATATAAGGAAATAAATAATAACTTTATTATTGCCTCTAGGGCATATTTCTTTCAGTCTCCCACTTGCACTAGAGTCAATAATCTAGTTGACATCGCCATGTGATTTAACATCAATAGTTCACATCACCATGTGATTAACACCCATAGTTCACATCGTCATGTGACCAACACCCAAAGGGTTTACTAGAGTCAGTAATCTAGTTCACATCGCTATGTGATTAACACCCAAAGAGTACTAAGGTCTGATCATGTTTTGCTTGTGAGATAATTTTAGTCAACGGGTCTGTCACATTCAGATCCGTAAGTATTTTGCAAATTTCTATGTCGACAATGCTCTGCGCGGAGCTACTCGAGCTAATTGCTCCCACTTTCAATATGTATCTAGACCGAGACTTAGAGTCATCTAGATTAGTGTCAAAACTTGCATCGACGTAACCCTTTACGACGAACCTTTTGTCACTTCCATAATCGAGAAACATATCCTTATTACACTAAGGATAATTTTGACCGATGTCCAGTGATCTACTCCTAGATTACTATTGTACTCCCTTGCCAAAATCAGTGTAGGGTATACAATAGATCTGGTACATAGCATGGCATACTTTATAGAACCTATGGCCGAGGCATAGGGAATGACTTTCATTCTTTTTCTATCTTCTGCCGTGGTCGGGCTTTGAGTCTTACTCAATTTCAGACCTTGTTACACATGCAAGAAACTCATTCTTTGACTGTTCCATTTTGAACCACTTCAAAATCTTGTTAAGGTATGTACTCATTGAAAAAACTTATCAAGCGTCTTGATCTATCTCTATAGATCTTGATGCTCAATATGTAAGTAGCTTCACCGAGGTCTTTCTTTGAAAAACTCCTTTCAAACACTCCTTTATGCTTTGCAGAATAATTCTACATTATTTCCGATCAACAATATGTCATTCACATATACTTATCGGAAATGCTGTAGTGCTCCCACTCACTTTCTTGTAAATATAGGCTTCACCGCAAGTCTGTATAAAACTATATCCTTTGATCAACTTATCAAAGCGTATATTCCAACTCCGAGATGCTTGCACCAGTCCATAGTATGGATCGCTGGAGCTTGCATATTTTGTTAGCACCTTTAGGATTGACAAAACCTTCTGGTTGCATCATATACAACTCTTCTTTAATAAATACATTAAGGAATGCAGTTTTGTTTATCCATTTGCCAGATTTCATAAAATGCGGCAATTGCTAACATGATTCGGACAGACTTAAGCATAGATACGAGTGAGAAACTCTCATCGTAGTCAACACCTTAAACTTGTCGAAAAACTTTTGCGACAATTCTAGCTTTGTAGATAGTAACACTACTATCAGCGTCCGCCTTCCTCTTGAAGATCCATTTAATCTCAATGGCTTGCCGATCATTGGGCAAGTCAATCAAAGTCCATACTTTGTTCTCAAACATGGATCTCATCTCAGATTTCATGGCCTCAAGCCATTTTGCGGAATCTGGGCTCACCATCGCTTCTTTATAGTTCGTAGGTTCGTCATGGTCTAGTAACATAACCTCCAGAACAGTATTACCGTACCACTCTGGTGCGGACCTTACTCTGGTTGACCTACGAGGTTCAGTAATAACTTGATCTGAAGTTACATGATCATCATCATTAACTTCCTCACTAATTGGTATAGGTGTCACAGAAACTGGTTTCTGCGATGAACTACTTTCCAATAAGGGAGCAGGTACAATTACCTCATCAAGTTCTACTTTCCTCCCACTCACTTCTTTCGAGAGAAACTCCTTCTCTAGAAAGGATCCATTCTTAGCAACGAATGTCTTGCCTTCGGATCTGTGATAGAAGGTGTACCCAACTGTCTCCTTTGGGTATCCTATGAAGACACATTTCTCCGATTCGGGTTTGAGCTTATCAGGATGAAACTTTTTCACATAAGCATCGCAACCCCAAACTTTAAGAAACGACAACTTTGGTTTCTTGCCAAACCACAGTTCATAAGATGTTATCTCAACAGATTTAGATGGTACCCTATTTAACGTGAATGCAGCTGTCTCTAATGCATAACCCCAAAACGATAGTGGTAGATCGGTAAGAGACATCACATATCGCACCATATCTAATAAAGTACGGTTACGATGTTCGGACACACCGTTACACTGTGGTGTTCCAGGTGGCATGAGTAGTGAAACTATTTCACATTGTTTTAACTGAAGGCCAAACTCGTAACTCTAATACTCTTCTCCCCGATCAGATCGTAGAAACTTTATTTTCTTGTTACGATGATTTTCCACTTCACTCTGAAATTATATGAACATTTCAAATGTTTCAGACTTCTGTTTCATTAAGTAGATATACCCATATCTGCTCAAATCATCTATGAAGGTCAGAAAATAATGATACCTGCTACGAGCCTCAATATTCATCGGACCACATACATCTGTATATATGATTTCCAACAAATTTGTTGCTCTCTCCTTAGTTCCGGAGAACGGCGTTTTAGTCATCTTGCCCATGAGGCACGGTTCATGCGCTTTACACTAATATAACCTAAACGGCAGTGCCACAAATAAGTTGCACTATCATTATTAACTTTGCATCTTTTGGCTTCATTATTATGAATATGTGTATCACTACGATCGAGATCCAACAAACCATTTTATTGGGTGTATGACCATAGAAGGTTTTATTCATGTAAATAGAACAACAATTATTCTCTAATTTAAATGAATAAACGTATTGCAACAAACATGATCAAATCATATTCACGCTCAACGCAAACACCAAATAACACTTATTTAGTTTCAACACTAATCCCGAAAGTATAGGGAGTGTGCGATGATGATCATATCAATCTTGGAACTACTTCCAACACATCGTCACCTCGCCTTTTACTAGTCTCTGTTTATTCTGCAGCTCCCGTTTCGAGTTACTACTCTTAGCAACTGAACCAGTATCAAATGCTGAGGGGTTGCTATAAACACTAGTAAAGTAAACATCAATAACATGTATATCCAATATACCTTTGTTCACTTTGCCATCCTTCTTATCCACCAAATACTTGGGGTAGTTCCGCTTCCAGTGACCAGTCCCTTTGCAGTAGAAGCACTTAGTCTCAGGCTTAGGACCAGACTTAGGCTTCTTCACTTGAGCAGCAACTTGCTTGCCGTTCTTCTTGAAGTTCCCCTTCTTCCCTTTGCCCTTTTCTTGAAACTAGTGGTCTCGTCAACCATCAACACTTGATGTTTTTCTTGATTTCTACCTTCGTTGATTTCAGTATCATGAAGAGCTCGGGAATTACCTTCGTCATCCCTTGCATACTATAGTTCATCACGAAGTTCTACTAACTTGGTGATGGTGACTAGACAATTCTGTCAATCACTATTTTATCTGGAAGATTAACTCCCACTTGATTCAAGCGATTGTAGTACCCAGACAATCTGAGCACATGCTCACTGCTTGAGCTATTCTCCTCCATCTTTTAGCTATAGAACTTGTTGGAGACTTCATATCTCTCAACTCGGGTATTTGCTTGAAATATTAACTTCAACTCCTGGAACATCTCATATGGTCCATGACGTTCAAAGCGTCTTTGAAGTCCCGATTCTAAGCCGTTAAGCATGGTGCACTAAACTATCAAGTAGTCATCACATTGAGCTAGCCAAACGTTCATAACGTCTGCATCTGCTCCTGCAATAGGTCTGTCACCTAGCGGTGCATCAAGGACATAATTCTTCTGTGCAGCAATGAGGATAATCCTCAGATCACGGATCCAATCCGCATCTTTGCTACTAACATCTTTCAACATAATTTTTCTCTAGGAACACATCAAAAATAAACACAGGGAAGCAACAACGCAAGCTATTGATCTACAACATAATTTGCAAAATACTATCAGGACTAAGTTCATGATAAATTTAAGTTCAATTAATCATATTACTTAAGAACTCCCACTTAGATAGACATCCCTCTAATCCTCTAAGTGATCACGTGATCCATATCAACTAAACCATGTCCGATCATCATGTGAGATGGAGTAGTTTCAACGGTGAACATCACTATGTTGATCATATCTACTATATGATTCACGCTCGACCTTTCGGTCTCAGTGTTCTGAGGCCATATCTGCATATGCTAGGCTCGTCAAGTTTAACCTGAGTATTCCGCGTGTGCAAAACTGGCTTGCACCCGTTGTAGATGGACGTAGAGCTTATCACACCCGATCATCACGTGGTGTCTGGGCACGACGAACTTTGGCAATGGTGCATACTCAGGGAGAACACTTTTATCTTGAAATTTAGTGAGAGATCATCTTATAATGCTATCGTCAATCAAAGCAAGATAAGATGCATAAAAGATAAACATCACATGCAATCAATATAAGTGATATGATATGGCCATCATCATCTTGTGCTTGTGATGTCCATCTCCGAAGCACCGTCATGATCACCATCATCACCGGCGCGACACCTTGATCTCCATCGTAGCATCATTTTCGTCTCGCCAACTATTGCTTCTACGACTATCGCTACCGCTTAGTGATAAAGTAAAACAATTACATGGCGATTGCATTGCATACAATATAGCGACAACCATATGGCTCCTACCAGTTGCCGATAACTCGGTTACAAAACATGATTATCTCATACAATAAAATTCAGCATCATGTCTTGACCATATCACATCACAACATGCCCTGCAAAAACAAGTTAGACGTCCTTTACTTTGTTGTTGCAAGTTTTACGTGGCTGCTACGGGCTTAGCAAGAACCGTTCTTACCTACGCATCAAAACCACAATGATAGTTTGTCAAGTTGGTGCTGTTTTAACCTTCGCAAGGACCGGGCGTAGCCACACTCGGTTCAACTAAAGTGAGAGAGACAGACACCCGCCAGTCACCTTTAAGCAACGAGTGCTCGCAACGGTGAAACCAGTCCCGTGTAAGCGTACTCGTAATGTCGGTCCGGGCCATTTCATCTCACAATACCGCCGAACCAAAATATGACATGCTGGTAAGCAGTATGACTTATATCGCCCACAACTCACTTGTATTCTACTCGTGCATATGACATCTACGCATAAAACCAGGCTCGGATGCCACTGTAGGGGAACGTAGTAATTTCAAAAAATTTCCTACGCCCACGCAAGATCATGGTGATGCATAGAAACGAGAGGGGAGAGTGTTGTCCACGTACCCTCGTAGACCTAAAGCGGAAGCGTTAGCACAACGCGGTTGATGTAGTCGTACGTCTTCACGATCCGACCAATCAAGTTCCGAACGCACGGCACCTCCGAGTTCAGCACACGTTCAGCTGGATGACGTCCCTCGAACTCCGATCCAGCCGAGTGTTGAGGGAGAGTTTCGTCAGCACGACGGCGTTGTGACAATGATGATGTTCTACCGAAGCAGGGCTTCGCCTAAGCACCACTACGATAGTATCGAGGTGTAATATGGTGGAGGGGGGCACCGCACACGGCTAAGAGATCAATGATCAATTGTGTTGTGTCTATGTGGTGCCCCCTGCCCCCGTATATAAAGGAGCAAGGGGGGAGGCGGCCGGCCTAGGAGGAGGGCGCGCCAAGGGGGGGGGTCCTACTCCCACCGGGAGTAGGACTCCTCCTTTCCTTGTTGGAGTAGGAGAAGGGAAGGGAGAAGGAGAAGGAAGGAAGGCCCCCCCCTCCCTAGTCCAATTCGGACTAGTCCATGGGGAGGGGTGCGGCCACCCTTTGGGGCCTTTCTCTCCTTTCCCGTATGGCCCATTAAGGCCAAATACGAATTCCCATAACTCTCCGGTACTCCGAAAAATACCCGAATCACTCGGAACCTTTCCGATGTCCGAATATAGTCGTCTAATATATCGATCTTTACGTCTCGACCATTTCGAGACTCCTCGTCATGTCCCTGATCTCATCCGGGACTCCGAAATCCTTCGGTACATCAAAACTCATAAACTCATAATATAACCGTCATCTAACTTTAAGCATGCGGACCCTACGGGTTCGAGAACTATGTAGACATGACCGAGACACGTCTCCGGTCAATAACCAATAGCGGAACCTGGATGCTCATATTGGCTCCCACATATTCTACGAAGATCTTTATCGGTCAAACCGCATAACAACATACGTTGTTCCCTTTGTCATCGGTATGTTACTTGCCCGAGATTCGATCGTTGGTATCTCAATACCTAGTTCAATCTCGTTACCGGCAAGTCTCTTTACTCGTTCCGTAATACATCATCCCGCAACTAGCTCATTAGTTGCAATGCTTGCAAGGCTTATAGTGATGTGCATTACCGAGTGGGCCCAGAGATACCTCTCCGACAATCGGAGTGACAAATCCTAATCTCGAAATACGCCAACCCAACAAGTACCTTCGGAGACACCTGTAGAGCACCTTTATAATCATCCAGTTATGTTGTGACGTTTGGTAGCACACAAAGTGTTCCTCCGGTAAACGGGAGTTGCATAATCTCATAGGCATAGGAACATGTATAAGCCATGAAGAAAGCAATAGCAACATACTAAATGATCGAGTGCTAAGCTAACGTAATGGGTCAAGTCAATCACATCATTCTCCTAATGATGTGATCCCGTTAATCAAATGACAACTCATGTCTATGGCTAGGAAACATAACCATCTTTGATCAACGAGCTAGTCAAGTAGAGGCATACTAGTGACACTCTGTTTGTCTATGTATTCACACATGTATCAAGTTTCCGGTTAATACAATTCTAGCATGAATAATAAACATTTATCATGATATAAGGAAATAAATAATAACTTTATTATTGCCTCTAGGGCATATCTCCTTCAGTTGCGTCTCCAGCCCGCCAAGGACAAAAAGCCCATTTTCTGTCATGATTTTTTTCATAGAAGTAGGAGCCCACCACATCTATGATGATACAGGGTTTTGTCACAATTATCGTCATAGAAGTGTCATAAGCGTGACAGAAAAAATTCGTTCGGCCCAAAATGTCACGGATGTGTCTTTTTTTTGTAGTGAAAGCATTAACACACGGTGAATACATGAACTCCTCAAACTACGGTCATCACCAGGAGTGGTCCCGACTATTGTCACTCCAGGATTGCCGGATCATAACACGTAGTAGGTGACTATAACTTGCAAGATCGGTTCTAGAACATGGATATAATGGTGATAACATAAACGGTTCAGATCTGAATTCATGGCACCCAGGCCCAAAGTGACAAGCATTAAGCATGGCAAATTCATAGCAACATCAATCTTAGAACATAGTGGATACTAGGATCAGGCCCTGACAAAAGTAACTCGGTTACATGATGAATCTCATCCAACTCCTCATCGGCCAGCGGGCCTACGAAGGAATTACTCACTCCCAGTGGGGAGCATCATGGAATTGGAGATGGAGAAGGGTTGGTGATGACGAAGAAGGAGGATCCCCCTCTCCGGAGCCCCAAACAGACTCCAGATCTGGCCTCCCGATGAAGAACAGGAGGTGGCGGCGGCTTCGTCTCATGGATCGCGATAATTCTTTCTCCCTGTTTTTTTCTGAAAAAATAGGATTTTATAGCGTCAGTTTCAGGGTCTACGGGGCCACCAGGTGGGGACAACCCACCTCGGCGCGCCAGGAAGGGGCGCGCCCTGGTGGGTTGTGCCTACCTAGGTGCCCCCCTATGATGGATCTTGGCTCCAGAAATTCTTATTTATTGTATAAAAAATCCTCGCAAAGTTTCGTTCCATTCCGAGAACTTTTATTTCTGCACAAAAACAACACCATGGTAGTTCTGCTGAAAACAGCGTCAGTCCGGGGTTAGTTTCATTCAAATCATGCAAATTAGAGTCCAAAACAAGAGGAAAAGCGTTAGGAAAAGTAGATACGTTGGAGACGTATCAACTCCCCCAAGCTTAAACCTTTGCTTGTCCTCAAGCAATTCAGTTGATAACTGAAAGTGAAAAAGAAAAACTTTTACGAACTCTTTTGCTCTTGTTTGCATAAATAAGCTTAAACAGCACCCGGGTTTTCAGCCAACATTATAACTAACCACGCCGACAATAACTCTTAAAGATTATATTAACTCATATCAATGACATAATTAGCTAGCGAGCAATAATAAGATATCTCAGATAGCAACATGTTGTCAAAACAACCATGATATAATATGACAATAGTGGTATCTCGCTAGCCCTTTCTGAGACCGCAAAACATAAATGCAGAGCACCTCCAAACTTCAAGTAGCGACTAAACATTGTAATTCATGGTAGAAAAGATCCAGTCATGATGCACCCAACATTAGCTACACACAATGCATAAGTCATGACAACAGTGCTGTCAGGTTCTGGCGCTTGTTTTAGAAGGTGATGACACAACATAAAAGTAAACAGATAGTCCCTTCGCATAGGGAAGCAGTGATTTGGAGAGGTGCCAGAGCTCAAGTTTTTAAAACAGAGGTAAATGATATTTTGAGACATGCACCCTTCCTATTTACTTCACGACTATCAGTTATCGATCTCTTCCATGCTAAGCACGCTAGTGGCGGTTCCCAAGCGATAAAAGTAAAGGTTTTGACTCCATTGGGAGTTTTTGTTTGATTATTTGTAAGCTTTTTCTGTTTGCAGTTTGGGACTGGGCATCCCTATTACCACCCTTTTCTCGTGCGATGGCGAGTGAATAAACACTCGACCTGAGACTAACCCGCTTAGCATGGAAGATACCGACCACCTCCTGTCGTTCCATGAACAATCCAGGCACACAAAAATGATATTTATTAGAAGTTTTTAGAGGTGGCACGTGCAAATTTACTTAGGACGACAGGTAATACCGCATATAGGTCGGTATGATGGACTCATCTGGAATAACTTTCGGTTCAAGGTTTTTGATGTAAGTAGAACTCCCACTTAGTACAGGCGAAGGCTATCAAATAGGTTGAACAGCGGCCAGCTAGAGAGCAACAACGGTCATGAACATGTATTATGCATAAGTAACATTGGAAACTAGCATGAGTAGGATATGAACACCATGAACATAAATATCATAGAGGCTATGTTGGTTTTGATTCAACTACATGGATGAACATGTGCCAAGTCAAGCCACCCGAACATTCAGAGGAGGATACCATATCATCATACTACATCACAATTATTTTAACGCAATGTTGATATCCAAGATAAATCATTATCCACTCCTAGCTACTTATGCATGGCATGAGAAACTATAATCTCTAATTTTCATTGCAAACATGTTTAATCATAATGGGTTGAATCATGGATACTAGGCTAAACATATTTACACAAACAGAACAAGTCGAGTTCATACCCGTTTCTCTCTGCCACGGCCAGTTCATCGAATATCGTCATTATTGCCTTTCACTTGCACGACTGAAGGATATGAAAATAATAATAGTGCAAGAGTGTCGTGAACTAAGCTGGAATTTGCAAACATTTTATTCAATAGGAGAAGACAAGGTAAAATGGGCACTTTATTGGATCAACAATTATTCATATGAGAGCCACTCAACATTTTCATCGTGGTCTTCTCCTTGATACGACTCGAATAATAAGAAAATAAATTTAGAGAAACACACTGAAATATTTTTGGAGTTTTTGGTTTTCTTCAACAAGCAAATAAAAGGGAAAAGCAAAAACAAGAAAAACTATTTACACGGGAAAGCTCCCAACAAGAAAAAGAAGAACAAGGAAATCTTTTTGGGTTTTCTTTTTAGTATTACAACTAAGCATGCATAGAAAGTAAACTAACTACAACTATTTTTTTTGGTTTTTCTAAGGTTTTTCAAACACGCAAGAAGAAAATAAAATTGAACATGGAAAATGCAATGAAAAAATGTGAACACCGACAAATGGAATAAGTGGACATGGATGTAATGTCGGTGACAAACACGTACTCCCCCAAGCTTAGGATTTTGGCCTAACTTGGTAAGCAATCAGTAACCTGGATAGTAGTCGGGGTACTGAGGAGCGGGCATCCACTCATCCCACCGCTGAGGCTCCTCCTCTGCTGCAGCCTGATCGTTCCAGTAGGCGATGATGTCCGCAGGCATAATCCTATATCCGCCCCTGGCAACAGAATCAAACAAAGCAGGATCATGTAATGGAATAATATCACGAGTGTTAATGTTGGAAACCAGGTTATATGAAATAGGGATGCCAGGAGAATTGTTATTAGTAAAGTGGTGGTGATCCATGGCTGTGCGGTCTAGGTAAACCTTGGTCAGAGGGTAATCATGAAGGCGTATCTCAACCTCGAAGTGAGCTGCCATACGAGTAGCGAAAATCCCACCATGTATTTTACCCTTGGACTTATTAATGTGGAGGCGACGAGAAACAATAGCTCCCAAGCTATAAGTGTTGTCGCCCTCTAGTGCACGACGTAAAACAACAAGGTCTGGTGAGCTGGGTTCACCCACCTTCTCTCTAGCAAGCAAGCATTTTGTAATGAAAAGAGCAAAGTAATGAACAGCAAGAAAATGTAAGCCAACGGCAGTGATAGCTGACACCCCTCTCTCATCTCCCACCGTCAAGGTATGATAAAAGGCCTCAAACTCTGCCGGCCTAGGCTCAGCTAAGCTCCCATCAGAAGGGATCATGCATATGTTACAAAATTCAATAAGTGGTATTTGACGGGTTTCAGCATATAAACTAAACTGCACCTCAGGGGGATTATTCCTAGGAAGGAAAGTAAAACTTTGAACAAAGATGTTTGTGAGATGATACTGTTCGCATTCAGCTGCGATGAAGATGGTGAGGCCGGCATTAGCAGCATATTGTGTGAACTCCTGAAGGATTCCAGCCTCTTCCATGAACTGAGTGTGCAGCCATTCGCACGGCCATACTTCCGCCAACCTCCGAGGATGGAGATCACTGTCAGATGACTCCCCAATAACTCCCTTGGAGTTCTTCTTAGAAGCAAACTTCCGAAAGATATTCATCTTTTTCCTATGAACAAAAATTCCGAACTTTTTAGTCCATAAAATTTTCCAACAAAACTTCACAAAACTGATAGCAATTACTCATAGGGATACATAGAGGACATAGAAAGCATTCAAACTACTTAGAACTCTAAGAATTCAACATGCAAGCTCATCTACAGCAGCACCAAGAGTAGCTAATTATTCAAAATATAAACCACTAAAACAAAAACTAATTGGACAAACGGTGGAGTCATTTTCACCAAGCAACAATCCCCCGAAACAGTTTCGGGAATGGAGCTTCGAGCAAACAGATCGAAATCCATGGGTTTGAGAGAAAGAACACGGGAGAGAGAGCAATGGAGATTTTTTTTTCTAGAGGTAAGTGATGATGTGGTGTGAAGGGACAAGTGAGGGGGCCCACGTGGGGACCACAACCCACCAGGGCACGCTTGGGGGTCCTGGCACGCCCAGGTGGGTTGTGTCCACCTGGTGCACCTCCCTCTGCTATTATTTGCACCAGAAATTCTTAAATATTCAGAAAAAATCGTATTAAATTTTTAGAGCATTCTAAGAACTTTTATTTTTGGGTAATTTTTTTATTGCACGAGAAATTCAGAAAATAGACAACACATGGCATTTTATTTTATTTAACTAATAAAAATATAAAACAAAAAGTAGGGGCAGAAGGTAGTGCTTACTAAATTCATCAACTTCATACCTCTCAAAAATGATCCATTAATAAGGTTGATCAAGTCTTATTAACAACCACTTTCGATTAGCATGAAACCGAAGAACTTTCGTAAATAACTAAGTTACCTCAATGGGGACATGAATGTCGCCAACAATAAGCATTTCATATTTCTTATTGATAGTAGGTAGAGGTATTTGAAAACTTCCAATAGTGATTGTCGTAGATTTTTCAATAACATTAATACCATTCACTTGGAATTTTTTCTTCGGGAAGTGCATTCTATGCTCATTACCATTGATATCAAAAGTGACCTTGCTTTTATTGCAATCAATAACAGCCCCTGCAGTATTCAAGAAGGGTCTACCAAGGATAATCGACATGTTGTCGTCCTCGCACTACTGCAGGATGCTGCTAACGCGACACTACGATCATAGACCCTTCAAGAAACTGTGTGCGATGCAATAATCGCAAACGGTGGTGTATGAAAACCGTCAAAAAAGTTGAAAATGTTTGCGATGGAGGATGCATCAAACACGGTTCAGATTTTAGTTGCGTGTGCGATGAAGGGCATACGGTTCAGTTCAATTAACTGTTTGCGATGTGGAGGAACAAATGAAACGGGCAGCCAGATGAAGGCGTGTGCGATACATAGCATACGGTTCACTCGGATGAACTATTTGTGATTAGGCAACACAAAAGAAACGGGCAGCCAGATGAAGGTGTGTGCGATATACAGCATATGGTTCACTCGGATGAACTGTTTGTGATTAGGCAACACAAAAGAAACGGTCAACCAGATCAAGGTGTGTGCGATATACGGCATGCGGTTCACTCGGATGAACTGTTTGCGTTGACACAAGAGAACAGAAACGGTTCAACTTAACAAGACGTGTGTGTTGTGCTTTGTGATTGCATGCGGTTCACTCGGCCCTTGTCATCAGTGTGTGACCTCTGTGGCAACCGTTCGCTCCCCAGGTGCCTTTTCGTGTACTGTGGCAACCGTCCATCGACTCTTCACCTTTCCCTCTCGATTTGGAACTGCTGTCGCACACTAGCTCTTCCTCCCTCCTCCATTTGCCTTCACCCTTCCTGATGCCATTGTTTGATCATCTTCACCATGGAGGGAACAAGCCGGAAACGACCTCGTTATTCTTGCCCCGATCTGAATGATGATGCGGTGGAGGAACTCATTGATCGGTGCGACGTCATCACCTTGGCTAGCATGGCAGGTTCGTTCAAGACCATTCTCGACTCAACTAATAACATCATTACAAGGAACCCAAGGGTCCAGGAGCGGTTTGATCTCCCCTATCTTCTTTGCTGTGACCCTGCTGACTGGCGCAGGGACGAGGGAAGCCTCGCCTTGTGTAAGTTGATGCCGCTTGATAATGATATGTATGATGTTAAGATGCCATCGCTTGAGGGCAAGGCTTGGGCAGGCGCAAATGGAGATTGGGTTGTTTATATTGGGTACAACTGCGAGTGGGAACTTGTGAATGTGTACACTTGTCACCGGGTTCCACTTTGAAAAATCTCAGACGACTGCCCAGAGGTTGAGTACACCGGAATTCTACGTGAGTTCAAATACGATCATGCTGACTGTCGTCTACGGAAGATAGCAATTTGTCAAGTTCCCAACCGCTCTTGGGGTTATAGGAATGCTTATGTTGTCGCTATCTTCGATAAGCTTGTTGCCGTCCTTCATGGTTCGACTCGATGGATATTGCTCAAAAATCAGTTTCTATACACGGATGAGTACTGTGATGCAATTCAATACGAGGGTCTTGTGTTTGCTGCCACCACTCGTGGCACTGTTTTTGCATGGAATCCTTATGATTTCGGTACGTTTGTCTTCCACCGTAATTATAATTGTTTCATCCACATGCATGCGGGTTAGCTAGTTTCCCTTTACTAATTAACCTTCTTGTGTTTCCAAGGTCCTGTGGACATTACACCACGTATACTTGAAAATTTTATTCACGAGCATGAGGACGAGCAGGACCCATATACTCAGTGGCGCCTGGCAACTTATTCCGATGGATCACCTCTTCTTGTCTGTATACGGGGCACTGCTGATGTTACTAAGGAAGCAGGTGTTGTCTCGTATGGTCGCACTCTCCGGACCTATTCCAACATCCGTTGCAGGGTATTCGGGATGGATACTAGTGTACTAGCGCCCATAAAAATGTCCAAACGAACCCCAAAAAATCACAAAAATTGACACAACACTCCTGTTATTCTATGTTGACACTATAATTTTTTTTAAAGCAATAAGAGGCAATGGATATCATTTCGTCCCCAAAGGTGGGACGTTCCCTATCGAAAGCATCATGCTTGTTGTGAGAAGCTCTGGTTCGTGAGAAGCTTATACCCGAACCTGCCCCAAATGGGACAATTTTTTTTACCATGGAATGTTGATGCCGCTCCATGATAGCATGCCAAGTTTCATAAATTTCATACGAGTTTTGGATTTACTAGAATTTAAAAACCAGGCATCTCAACATTTTGCCGGCAATCAACAGTGCCCTGGTGTTTGAATTTCATTCCCATCTCTTGCATGGGACCTGTAAATTCACCCAAGGACACACATGTGATTTTCAACCAACTTTAGTGCATTGGAGCATGTGCTTGTAGTTAAAATTTGAATTATGCACATAAAATGCCTAGAAAACCAGTTAATTTATAAAAAAGGCCAAACGAACCCCGAACAATTCCAAGATTGAGCACAACACTCCTGTTGTTCTATGTTGACAGTGGAAATTTTTTGAAAGCAATAAGAGGCAACGGATATCGTCCCGTCACCAAAAGGTGGTACGTTCCCAATCGAAACCATCATGCTTGTTGTGAGAAGCTCTGGTTTGTGAGAAGCTTATACCCGAACCTGCCCCAAATGGGACAAAATTTTCACCACGGCATGTTGATGCCGCTCCATGATAGCATGCCAAGTTTCATGAATTTCAGACGAGTTTTGGATTTACTAGAATTAAAAAACCAGGCATCTCAATGTTTTGCCGACAAGCAACAGTGCCATGGTGTTTGAATTTCATTCCCATCTCTTGCATGGGACCTAGAAATTCACCCAAGGACACACATGTGATTTTTGAACCAACTTTGGTGCATTGGAGCATGTGCTTGTAGTTCAAATTTGAATTATGCACATAAAATGCCTAGAAAACCCAATTAATGTATAAAAAGGCCAAACGAACCCCGAAAAATTCCAAGATTGAACATAACACTCCTGTTGTTCTATGTTGACACTAGAAATTTTTTGAAAGCAATAAGAGGCAATGAATATCGTCCCGTCCCCAAAGGTGTTACGTTCCCTATCGAAACCATCATGCTTGTTGTGAGAAGCTCTGGTTTGTGAGAAGCTTATACCCAAACCTACACCAAATGGGACAACATTTTCACCAGGGCATGTTGATGTCGCCTCATGATAGCATGCCAAGTTTCATGAATTTCAGACGAGATTTGGATTTACTAGAATTTAAAAACCAGGTATCTCAACGTTTTGCCGGCAATCAACAGTGCCCTGGTGTTTGAAATTCATTCCCATCTCTTGCATGGGACCTAGAAATTCACCCAAGGACACACATGTGATTTTCAACCAACTTTAGTGCATTGGAGCATGTGCTTGTAGTTCAAATTTGAATTATGCACATAAAATACCTAGAAAACCCAGTGAATGCATAAAAAAGGCCAAATGAACCCCGAAAAATTCATTCCCATTTCTTTCATGGGACCTAAGCATGCACTGAAGGACACCGATTTGATTTTTCAACCAATTTGTATGCACCGGAGCATGTGCATGTACTTTAATTTTGAATTGTGCACCTGAAATGGCTAGAAACCCAGTTTAATGTATGAGATGTCCAAACGAACCCTGAATAATTCCAATTCTTTTACGACACACATACAGTTGCGTGTTCACTGCAGATAAAAGGTCTAGCAATTCAAACACCATCCATTGTCGCTGTGACCCCATTTTGTAATTCAAATCAAGTAGATCCCACACAATTTATTCTCACCAACCGTGTGAGATGTAGTACAAAATATCTTGGAGCACCGTCGGTGTATAGTACGCCTATGGCTTACGCGAGAAGGTGCGTCGGCTACAGTCCACAGCCGGTGTGTCAAGCACACCAACTTTCTCCCCCAAAACTCCCGCCTCCGCATCTCTCGCAATCTCGAAAATATCTACCGCCTGGAAGGTTTTAATGTTTGATAGCACACGATTAGTATGTGCGGACCGTGTGCGATGTCTGTTACTCCTGCTCTGCTTCAGTCCCTTGATTCAAATTTTCAGTAGCCCCGACATTTTACTCCCGCCTCTGCATCCCTCGCAATCTCAAAAATATCTTCTCGCCCTTGATCCAAATTTTCAGTAGCCCCGCCTTGTTACTCCTGCCTAGTAAAATTTTCAGTTGCCGCAGTATTTCCTCAAACACAACCTCCGCTCACAGAGACACACACAACCCTTGAAACCATTGGTAGGTCGCCGCCATCACCAGCGCCTCCATCCTCACCCTTTGCCTGTGTGCCGGGGAGCTCGAGTAGCCAATGGCCAAAAAGAGGTTTATCGCGGCCTTTTCGCCCGACGCCGGCGAGGTGGCCGCCGAGGTGTCACCGTCGTCCTCCGTGGGCCCGATCCGCCCGCCGCCGCACCCCTACGCCGGTTCGAGGACTTCCCCGTCCTCCCTCGGACCTGGCAGCCGACGAAGTCCTACCTCGGGGTCCGACAGCGGCGGTGCGGGACGTGGGTCACCGAGATTACAGATCGAGAGTCCCACACCCGCCGGTGTCTCGGTAGCTTCCACACGGCCTAGCTCGCGGCCATGGCATACGACTGCTGGCAGGTCCGCTACCACGGCGTGACAGCTAGGCTCAATTTCCCCTTCAGCCCACGTCCGGTCCACCTCGTTCCGCCAGAGCCAGGGGTGGTGAGCTCGGCTATGGCGCGGGAGGACCGCGAGGCGTGGGAGCGTCTCAAGGCCAAGGCCGCCGACGAGGCCTACATGCAAGAGCTCCGGCGGCAGCACCGGGAGCTCGTGGAGGCGGAGCGGGCGATCTTTGCCGGCGCGGAGGGCGGCGAGGTTATCGCGCTCTCCTCCGATGACGAGGTCGATGGCGGCGAGGACGATGGCGTGGAGGGCGGCGAGGTTATTCACGCTCTCCTCTGATGACGAGGTCGAAGGCGGCGGCGACGGCGGCGTGGAGAGCGTCGAGGAGGGCCCCGAGGACGAGGAGATCGATGTCAACGAGTGGAGGAGTGCCTTCCCCAACGACCCCGATGACGGTACTTGCCCGGACCTGGCTCGCGGCACACCGTACATGACGAGGAAGGATTGGCTGGACCTCTACTTCGACCCAAAGTAGTTTAGCTTAGTTTAAATTTATGTTTTATGTTCGGTTATGCAAAACTATCTATGTTTATGTTTGAATGCGTGCTACTTTCGGTTGAACCTGCTTTGAACTTGATCAAATTGAAGTTTACAACCTTAAGTTTAGGGGATCGACTAGAAAAGGCCAAAAATTGCTGGAGTATATATATATATATATACTCTAAGGGTTTTAGTCGTTTAACTTTTTAAGTATCGCCTAGAGATGTCCTTATGACTTGTTTATTTTAGTTCTTCACAATGTGATGCTCTATATGTGCAACTATTTGTTGTGCAGTTCAATTTCATCAATAACAGTTTCAACAATACCACTATGAATTACGATATTTGGTTGTTGTTAAGGATATTGCTGTTAACATGCCTTTTCGTTTTTCAATTGTTGTTTAGCAACATGCATTGTACTGAATGACTAAATATGCAATCCCAGGCTACATAGCAACAAGGAAGAGTGTTACCTTAAAGTTCTGATGATGTCTAGATATACATGTAATAAAATCTTATATAATGGGATGGATGGAGTGTTGTACTACATCATTTTTCAATTGTTGTTTAGCTTCTAATATTATTTGGTGCTTTTAGGTACACATATCATTGCCAAAGATCCGCACTTCGACCCTTTCTGCGTATGGGGCAATGAGATATTCATGAACCAACATCAAGTGAGGAAACTGATAAAGATTGTTACTAAAATTTGTCAAAAGATGTCAATTGAACTATTTGTTTACACTTTATGCAAGACAACAGTGAACTGCAGAATGGTAAGTAAGAACCATGTAGCCTTCTTTTTACTGCCCGTAATGAGTTGTGTTAGATGACAATATCTGAATCTTTTTTCTTTTGCAGTGGATCCTGAAGCAGTTTACTCGAGATTACCTCTCAAACTACATGATTGGCGGACGGGCATCACAAGGGGTTGGACTAGAGTCCTGCATGCCATCTGCATCCAGGAGAGCACAATAGGGCCATTCCGCTTCACCTTGTTCAACAATTGGAATGTCTGTCGCCTCTTTCTTTACCATCTGTAATAGTACAAGTACAGAACCCTGGTACATCATTCTTTATTTGGTGCTTCTGTAATTCTTAAACATATGTACCTGTGAATCGTATAATGCATTGGTTGTTTGAACCTGATGGATATGAATAAAGCTATAGCCTACTTTCAAGTTTAAATTAGGTACAATTTTAAATAGCAGCAATTAAATTAGGGCGAAATTACGTTGTGCACGTCATTACGGCACACACGGTTGGTAAAACACGAACGTTTGCGATATACACCATAATCCGAGACGGTTCACAGAGAGGAAACGTGTGCAAGCATGCACACACTTGCCGTTTGCAAAGTGTGTGTGATGTCAGACACTATCACATACGGTGCGGGAAAACTAAATGTGTGTGATTGTCTACCTATCGTACACGGTTTATAATCATGAACCGTTTGTGATGTGCCACACATCGTAAAACTCCCGTGCCTAGAATCTGCCTAGAAAACTCGCGTGCCTGGAATCTGCCTGGTTTTAGGCAGAACCACAAAACTCCGACTACGATGGCAATGCGAGCACAAACGAGTAGCAAGGATGAAGCGTTTGGGATATTCGAGATATCAGAAACGGTTATACAGGGACAATTGTATGCATCAAGGCTCCCTATCCCCGGCGGTTTCTGGGTCGTGTGGGAAGGACCCCCCTATCGCCAACACTCACTTGGAGACGGTTCCATATGCCCTCGCGGAAAGGGGTTAAAAACCGTTTGTTTAGGACCGACGCGCACCAGCGTCGGGCATCTTAAGTATAACAAAGTCAGTCAAAATAGTTACATTAGCAACAACAATGGGCACATCCTCGCAAATACCGATAGGTATGGCAGTTAATTTTTCAGTAGGTGTGAGTTTATTCAAATCAAGTCTTTTATATAAGGAGAAAGGCATAACACTAATACCAGCTCCTAAATCACATAAAGCAATTTTCACATAATTCTTTTTGATAGAGCAAGGTATAGTTGGTATTCCCGGATCTCCAAGTTTTTTAGGTACTCCATCTTTAAAAGTGTAATTAGCAAGCATAGTGGAGATTTCAGCTTCCGGTATTTTTCTTTTATTGGTGATGATGTCTTTCATGTACTTTGCATAAGGAGGCATTTTCAAGATATTAGTCAAGCGAGTACGCAAAAAGACTGGTCTCGGCATTTCAGCAAAGCGTTCAAATTCTTCATCGTCTTTCTTTTTAGTTGACTTAGGTGGAAAGGGCATAGGTTTCTGAACCCACGGTTCTCTTTCTTTACCGTGTTTTCTAGCAATGAAGTCTCTTTTATCATATCTTTTATTCTTAGGTTGTGGGTTATCAGGATCAACAGGTGGTTCTATCACAACATCATTGTCTGGTTCTTTATTATTTGGTTGAGCATCTTCATGAACCTCATCATTATCTTCTTCATTATCAGAAGGTGAGTGTTCATTACCAGACTAAGTTTCAGCATCAGATATAGAAGTTTCATTATCATTATCAGGAGGTTTTTCTATTTTAGGTTCACTAGAAGCATGCAAAGTTGTATCATTTTTCTTCTTCTTTTTCTTTCTAGAAGGACTAGGTGCATCACTGTTAACTCTTTGTGAATCTTGCTCAATTCTTTTTGGGTGTCCCTCGGGATAAAGTGGTTCCTGAGTCATTTTACCTCCTCTAGTTGCTACTCTAACAGCAAAGTCATGTTTATTATTATTCATTTCATCAAGCAACTCTCTTTGAGATTTAGCAACTTGTTCTAACTGAGTTTGAACCATAGAAACATGCTTTCCAACACCTCTAACATCATTTGAGATTCTAAATAACAAGTCACTCAAGCGAGCAGTCATATCAGAATTGTATTTCAATTGTTTCATAACATTTGCATTGAAGTGATCTTGTTTTCTAATGTAGTTTTCAAACTCGTAAAGGCATTGGCTAGGGTGCATATTGTGAGGATTGTCATTATCATTGAACTTCATTAGAGAATTTACCCCTACCACCTTAGGCAGTGGTGGTGTATTAAGCCCATGCATTTCTTCAATAGGAGGTAAATTTTTAACATCCTTAGCTTTAATACCTTTTCCTTCATAGATTTCTTTGCCTCTTGCATATCTTCAGGACTGAGATATAATATACCCCTCTTCTTCGGAGTGGGTTTAGGCGGTGGTTCGGGAAGAGTCCAATCATCATAATTTTTCAATATATTATTTATTAATTCTTTAGCTTGCCCAATAGTTCGTTCCCTGAAAACACAACCAGCACAAATATCTAGGAAATCCCTAGAAGCATCGGTTAGTCCATTATAGAAGATATCAAGTATTTCATTTTTCTTAAGAGGATGATCAGGCAAAGCATTAAGTAACTGGCAAAGCCTCCCCCAAGCTTGTGGGAGACTCTCTTCTTTAATTTGAATAAACTTAAATATTTCCTGTAAGCCAGGTTGTTTCTTATGAGTAGGGAAATATTTTTCTGAGAAGTAATAAATCATATCCTGGGACTATGCACACAACCAGGCGCAAGAGTATTGTACTAAGCTTTAGCATCACCCTTTAATGAGAAAGGAAATAATTTGAGAATAAAGTAATAGCGAGTCTTCTCATAATGAGTAAAAAGGGTGGATATGTCATTCAACTTAGTAAGATGTGCCACAACAGTTTCAGTTTCATAACCATGGAAAGGATCAGATTCAACCAAAGTAATTAACTCTGGGTCGACAGAGAATTCATAATCCTTATCATCAATGAAGATTGGTGAAGTAGCAAACTTAGGATCATATTTCATTATAGCATTCAGAGATTTTTCTTTATACTTGCATAATAATTTCTCTCGATCATCTCTATCCCTACAAGCAAGAATATCTCTAGTTGTCTCCTCATTCATAACATAACCTTTCACTACCTTAGGCAATTCATATCTAGGAAGGCTAGTTCTAGCAGGTGTTTCAGGAGTTTCAGTTTCAAGCTCATCATCAGATTCAACAACATCTTGTTGTATTACTCTAGCAATTAGTTCATTAAGAAAGTCACCAAGTGGCACATCGTCATCATCAAGCAAAGTACTAGCATCATCATAAGTATCATTCATAGAAGAAGTAGCATCATCAATAACTTGCGACATATCAAGATTAATAGCATGTGGTGGTGTTGCAAGTTTACTTATAACAGAAGGTGAATCTAAAGCAAAACTGGATGGCAATTCCTTACCTCCCCTTATCTTAGAGGGATAAATCTTAGTCTTAGCATCCTTCAGATTCTTCATAGTGATAAACTGATAATAATCCCAAGTGACTCAACAAATATAGCTATGCTCCCCGGCAACGGCGCCAGAAAAAGGTCTTGATAACCGACAAGTATAGGGGATCGCAACCATTTTCGAGGGTAGAGTATTCAACCCAAATTTGTAGATTCGACACAAGGGGAGCCAAAGAATATTTGAAGGTATTAGCAGCTGAGTTGTCAATTCAACCACACCTGGAGATTAATTATCTGCATCAATGTGATGAGTAGCAAAGTAATATGAAGTTTTGATAGTAGTGACAGCAGCAATAGTAACGGTAACAGTGATAGCAGTAGTTTTGTAACAAGTGCAACAGTAATGATAGCAGTAGTAACTTAGCAAGAACAATATAAGATAAATTCGTAGGCACTGGATCGGTGACTTGTTGGATGATATTCATCATGAGACAGTTATAACCTAGGGCGATACGACACTAGCTCCAGTTCATCAATATAATGTAGGCATGTATTCCGTAAATAGTCATACGTGCTTATAGAAAGAACTTGCATGACATCTTTTGTCCTACCCTCCCGTGGCAGCGGGGTCCATATTGGAAACTAAGGGATATTAAGGCCTCCTTTTAATAGAGAACCGGAACAAAGCATTAACACACGGTGAATACATGAACTCCTCAAACTGCGGTCATCACCAGGAGTGGTCCCGACTATTGTCACTCCGGGGTTGCCGGATCATAACACGTAGTAGGTGACTATAACTTGCAAGATCGGATCTAGAACATGGATATAATGGTGATAACATAAACGGTTCAGATCTGAATTCATGGCACCCAGGCCCAAAGTGAGAAGCATTAAGCATGCCAAAGTCATAGCAACATCAATCTTAGAACATAGTGGATACTAGTGATCAGGCCCTAACAAAACTAACTCGATTACATGATGAATCTCATCCAACTCCTCACCGACCAGCGAGCCTACGAAGGAATTACTCACTACTGGTGGGGAGCATCATGGAATTGGCGATGGAGAAGGGTTGGTGATGATGAAGAACGAAGATCCCCCTCTCCGGAGCCCCAAACGGACTCTAGATCCGGCCTCCCGATGACGAACAGGAGGTGATGGCGGCTCCGTCTTGTGGATCGTGATAATTCTTTCTCCCTAATTTTTTTCTGGAAAATAGGATTTTATAGCGTCGGTTTCAGGGTCTGCGGGGCCACCAGGTAGGGACAACCCACGTGGGCGCGCTAGGAGGGGGCGCGCCCTGGTGGGTTGGGCCCACCCAGGTGCCCCCCTCCGGTGGAACTTGGCTCCAGAAATTCGTATTTATTGTATAAAAAATCCTCACAAAGTTTCGTTCCATTCTGAGAACTTTTATTTCTACACAAAAACAACACCATGGTAGTTCTGCTGAAAACAGCGTTAGTCCGGGGTTAGTTTCATTCAAATCATGCAAATTAGAGTCCAAAACAAGAGGAAAATCGTTAGGAAAAGTAGATACGTTGGAGACGTATCGGCATACGTGATAGAACCTATGGCCGAGGCATAGGGAATGACTTTCATTTTCTCTCTATCTTCTGCAGTGGTCGGGCATTGAGTCTGACTCAACTTCATACCTTGTACCACAGGCAAGAACCCTTTCTTTGACTAATCCATTTTGAACTTCTTCAAAACTTTATCAAGGTATGTGCTTTGTGAAAGTCCAATTAAGCGTCTTGATCTATCTCTATAGATCTTGATGCCCAATATATAAGCAGCTTCACCGAGGACTTTCATTGAAAAATTCTTATTCAAGTATTCTTTTATGCTGTCCAGAAATTCCGTGTTATTTCCAATCAACAATATGTCATCCACATATAATATTAGAAATGCTACAGAGCTCCCACTCACTTTCTTGTGAATATAATCTTCTCCAAAAGTCTGTATAAAACCATATGCTTTTATCACACTATCAAAGCGTATATTCCAACTCCGAGAGGCTTGCACCAGTCCATAAATGGATCGCTGGAGCTTGCACACTTTGTTAGCACCTTTAGGATCGACAAAACCTTCTGGTTGCATCATGTACAACTCTTCTTTAAGAAATCAATTAAGGAATGTAGTTTTGACATCCATATGCCAAATTTCATAATCATAAAATGCGGGCAATTGCTAACATGATTCGGACAGACTTAAGCATCGCTACGGGTGAGAAAGTCTCATCGTAGTCAACTCCTTGAACTTGTCGAAAAGCTTTTGCAACAAGTCGAGCTTTGTAGATGGTAACATTACCATTAGTGTCAGTCTTCTTCTTGAAGATCCATTTATTCTCTATGGCTTGCGAATCATCGGGCAAGTCAACCAAAGTCCATACTTTGTTCTCATACATGGATCTCATCTCAGATTTCATGGCCTCAAGCCATTTCGTGGAATCTGGGGTCATCATCGCTTCCTCATAGTCCGTAGGTTCGTCATGGTCTAGTAACATGACTTCCAGAACAGGATTACCGTACCACTCTGGTGCGGAATGTACTCTGGTTGACCTACGAGGTTCGATAGTAACTTGATCTGAAGTTTCATGATCAGCATCATTAACTTCCTCACTAAATGGTGTAGGCATCACTGGAACTGATTTCTGTGATGAACTATTTTCCAATTCGAGAGAAGGTACAACTACCTCATCAAGTTCTACTTTCCTCCCACTCACTTTTTTCGAGAGAAACTAATTCTCTAGAAAGGATCCATTCTTAGCAACGAATATCTTGCCTTCAGATCTGTGATAGAAGGTGTACCCAAAGTTTCCTTTGGGTAACCTATGAAGACACATTTCTCTGATTAGGGTTCGAGCTTATCAGGCTGAAGCTTTTTCACATAAGCATTGCAACCCCAAACTTTAAGAAACGACAGCTTAGGTTTCTTGCCAAACCACAGTTCATATGGTGTCGTCTCAACGGATTTAGATGGTGCCCTATTTAACATGAATGCAGCCGTCTCTAAAGCATAACCCCAAAACGATAGTGGTAAATCGGTAAGAGACATCATAGATCGCACCATATCTAATAAAGTACGGTTACGACGTTCGGACACACCATTACGCTGTGGTGTTCCAGGTGGTGAGTTGGGAAACTATTCCACATTGTTTCAAATGAAGACCAAACTCGTAACTCAAATATTCACCTCCGCGATCAGATCGTAGAAACTTTTTTTTTCTTGTTACAATGATTTTCCACTTCTCTCTGAAATTCTTTGAAATTTTCAAATGTTTCAGACTTATGTTTCATTGAGTAGATATACCCATATCTGCTCAAATCATCTGTGAAGTTAAGAAAATAACAATACCCGTCGCGAGCCTCAACACTCATCGGACCGCATACATCAGTATGTATTATTTCCAATTAGTCAGTGGCTCGCTCCATTGTTCCGGAGAACAGAGTCTTAGTCATGTTGCCCATGAGGCATGGTTCGCAAGCATCAGGTGATTCCAAAAGCCCATCTGCATAGAGTTTCTTCATGCGCTTTACACCAATATGACCTAACGGCAGTGCCACAAATAAGTTGCACTATCATTATTAACTTTGCATCTGGCTTCAATATTATGAATATGTGTATCACTACGACCGAGATTCAATAAAAATAGACCACTCATCAAGGGTGCATGGCCATAAAAGATATTACTCATATAAATAGAACAACCATTATTCTCTGATTTAAATGAATAACCGTCTCGCATCAAACAAGATCCAGATATAATGTTCATGCTCAACGCTGGCACCAAATAACAATTATTCACGTCTAAAACTAATCCCAAAGGTAGATGTAGAGGTAGCGTGCTGATGGCGATCACATCGACCTTGGAACCATTTCTGACGCGCATCGTACCTCATCCTTAGCCAATCTTCGTTTAATTCGTAGCCCCCGTTTCGAGTTGCAAATATGAGCAAAAGAACCAGTATCAAATACCCAGGCACTACTACAAGCATTAGTAAGGTACACATCAATAACATGTATATCAAATATACCTTTCACTTTGCCATCCTTCTTATCCGCCAAATACTTGGGGCAGTTCCGCTTCCAGTGACCAGTCCCTTTGCAGTAGAAGCACTTGGTTTTAGTCTTAGGTCCAGACTTGGGCTTCTTCCCTTGAGCAGCAACTTGCTTGCTATTCTTCTTGAAGTTCCCCTTCTTCCCTTTGCCCTTTTTCTTGAAACTAGTGGTCTTGTTAACAATCAACACTTGAAGCTCCTTCTTGATTTCTACCTCCACAACCTTTAGCATTGCGAAGAGCTTGGGAATCGTTTTGTTCATCCCTTGCATATTCTAGTTCATCATGAAGCCTTTATATCTTGGTGGCCGTGATTGAAGAACTCTGTCAATGACACTATCATCAGGAAGATTAACTCCCAGCTGAGTCAGGTGGTTATGGTACCCAGACATTCTGAGTATGTGTTCACTGACAGAACTATTCTCCTCCATCTTGCAGCTATAGAACTTGTTGGAGACTTCATATCTCTCAACTCGTGCATTTGCTTGAAATATTAACTTCAACTCCTGGAACATCTCATATGCTCCATGACGTTCAAAACGTCTTTGAAGTCCTGATTCTAAGCCGTAAAGCATGGCACACTGAACTATCGAGTAGTCATCACCTTTAGCTTGCCAGACGTTCATAACGTCCGGAGTTGCTCCTCCTGCAGGCCTTGCACCTAGCGGTGCTTCAAGGACGTAATTCTTCTGTGCAACAATGAGGATAATCCTCAAGTTACGGACCCAGTCCGTGTAGTTGCTACCATCATCTTTCAACTTAGCTTTCTCTAGGAACGCATTAAAATTCAAGGGAACGGTAGCACGGGCCATTGATCTACAACAACATAGATATGCAAAAAACTATCAGGACTAAGTTCATGCTAAATTTAAGTTAAATTAATCATATTACTTAAGAACTCCCACTTAGATAGACATCCCTCTGGTCATCTAAATGATAACGTGATCCATATCAACTAAACCATGTCCGATCATCACGTGAGATGGAGTAGTTTTCAATGGTGAACATCTCTATGTTGATCACATCTACTATATGATTCACGTTCGACCATTCGGTCTCAGTGTTCCGAGGCCGTATCTGCATATGCTAGGCTCGTCAAGTTTAACCCGAGTATTCTGCACGTGCAAAACTGTCTTGCACCCGTTGTACGTTAACGTAGAGCTTATCACACCCGATCATGACGTGGTGTCTCGGCACGACGAACTGACGCAATGGTGTATACTCAGGGAGAACACTTATACCTTGAAATTTAGTGAGGGATCATCTTATAATGCTACCGCCGTACTAAGCAAAATAAGATGCATAAAAATATAAACATCACATGCAATCAAAATATGTGACATGATATGGCCATCATCATCTTGTGCCTTTGATCTCCATCTCCAAAGCACCGTCATGATCTCCATCATCACCGGCTTGACACCTTGATCTCCATGGTAGCATCGTTCTCGTCTCACCAACTATTGCTTCTACGACTATCATTACCGCATAGTGATAAAGTAAAGCAATTACATGGCGATTGCATTTCATACAATGAAGTGACAACCATAAGGCTCCTACCCGTTGCCGATAACTTTTACAAAACATGATCATCTCATACAATAACGTATATCACATCATGTCTTGACCATATCACATCACCACATGCCCTGCAAAAACAAGTAAGACGTCCTCTACTTTGTTGTTGCAAGTTTTACGTGGCTGCTACGGGCTTCTAGCAAGAACCGTTCTTACCTATGCATCAAAACCACAACATTTTTTCATCAAGTGTGATGTTTTAACCTTCAACAAGGACTGGGTGTAGTCAAATTCGATTCAACTAAAGTTGGAGAAACAGAAACCCGCTAGCCACCTTTATGCAAAACAAGTTGCATGTCTGTCGGTGGAACCGGTCTCATGAACGTGGTCATGTAAGGTTGGTCCGGGCCGCTTCATCCAACAACACCGCCTAATCAAAATAAGACGTTGGTGGTAAGCAGTATGACTATTATCACCCAGAACTCTTTGTGCTCTACTCGTGCATATCATCTACGCATAGACCTGGCTCGGATGCCACTGTTGGGTAACGTAGCATGCAATTTCAAAAAAATTCCTACGATCATGCAGGATCTATCTAGGAGATGCATAGCAACGAGAGGGGGAGAGTGTGTCCACGTACCCTCATAGAACGAAAAAGAAAGCGTTAGGTTAACGCGGTTGATGTAGTCGAACGTCTTCACGATCCAACCGATCTAGTACCTGATGCGGCTTGACGCTACGTCGGTATTTCCCCAAAGAGGAAGGGATGATACAACACAGTGGCGGTAGGTATTTCCCTCGGATATGAAACCAAGATTATCGAACTAGTAGGAGAACCAAGCAACACAACGTAAACAACACCTGCACACAAATAACAACTTCTCGCAACCCGACATGTAAAAGGGGTTGTCAATCCCTTTCGGGTAGCAGTGCCCCAAGATGGGCAAACGGACGTGAATAAAATTGTAGTAAATTTATAGATCGAGCGCCAAATAAAATAAATGAGAATAAAACGCAGCAAGGTATTTTTGTATTTTTGGTTTAATAGATCTGAAAATAAAAGAAAAGGAAAATAGATCGCACAGGCAAATAATATGAGAAAGAGACCCGAGGGCCGTAGGTTTCACTAGTGGCTTCTCTCGATAAAAAATAGCAAACGGTGGGTAAACAAATTAATGTTGGGCAATTTATAGAACTTCAAATACTCATGACGATATCCAGGCAATGATCATTATATAGGCATCACGTCCAAGATTAGTAGACCGACTCCTGCCTGCATCTACTACTACTACTCCACACATCGACCGCTATACAGCATGCATCTAGTGTATTAAGTTCATAGAGAAACAGAGTAATGCAATAAGAATGATGACATGATGTAGACAAGATCTATCTATGTAGAGATAGACCCCGTCATTTTATCCTTAGTAGCAACGATACATACGTGTCGGTTCCCCTTCTGTCACTGGGATCAAGCACCGTAAGTTCGAACCCACTACAAAGCACCTCTTCCCATTGCAAGATAAATAGATCAAGTTGGCCAAACAAAACCCAAATATCGGAGAAGAAATACGAGGCTATAAGCAATCATGCATTAAAGAGATCAAAGAAACTCAAATACTTTCATGGATATAAAAAGATAGATCTGATCATAAACTCAAAGTTCATCCGATCCCAACAAACACACCGCAAAAGAGTTACATCATATGGATCTCCAAGAGACAATTGTATTGAGAATTCAGCGAGAGTTAGGAAGCCATCTAGCTACTAACTACGGACCCTAAGGTCTACAAAGAACTACTCACGCATCATCGGAGAGGCACCAATGGAGGTGGTCAACCCCATCCGAGATGGTGTCTAGATTGGATCTGATGGTTCTGGACTCTGCGGTGGCTGGAATGATTTTCATCGACTCCCCTAGGGTTTCTGGAATATTGGAGTATTTCTAGAGCAAAGAGGCGGTCCGGGGGCACCCCTGGTGGGCACAACCCACCAGGGCGCGCCAGGAGAGGGGGCACCCCTGCTTTGGCACCTCCTGGCCCTGGTGGGTTGTGCTCTCCTTGGAGCACCCCTAGGCATAGCCTTGGCCCATTAGGTGTCTTCTGGTCCAAAAAAATCTCCGTAAAGTTTCATTGCATTTGGACTCCGTTTGGTATTGATTTCCTGCAATGTAAAAAACATGGAGAAAACAACAACTGGCACTTGGCATTATGTCAATAGGTTAGTACCAAAGAATGATATAAAATGACTATAAAATGATTACAAAACATCCAAGATTGATAATATAACAACATGGAACAATCAAAAATTATAGATACGTTGGAGACGTATCAGCATCCCCAAGCTTAACTCCTACTCGTCCTCGAGTAGGTAAGTGATAAAAACAGAATTTTTGATGTGGAATGCTGCCTAACATGTCATATCATATTTCTTTTCTTTGTAGCATGGACATTTGGACTTTTATGTTGTTCAAAGCAATAGTCTAGTTTTGACATGATAACTTAAATACTCAAGCATATCAACAAGCGACCATGTCTTTCAAAATATCAACGCTAAAATAAGTTATCCCTAGCCCATTATGCTCAGTCATTGATCCATTCATGAAACACACTCACATATTAGCTAGACCCAATACTCAAGTACGATCATATTACCTCCTAGTTGGTGCTTTTATAAGAGAAGATGGAGACTCAAATTCAAAAATAAAAATTGCATAAAGTAAAAGAAAGGCCCTTCTTAGAGGGAAGTAGGGATTTGTAAAGGTGCCAGAGCTTAAAGAGAAAAATTGAGAGATAAATTTTTTTTGGAGGTGTGTCCTTCCCACCAACGAAAACGACTTAGAGTTCCCAACACTTTCCATGCTAGATATATCATAGGCGGTTCCCAAACAGAAAATAAAGTTTATTCCTTTTTCAACCATACTTTCACTTTCCATGGCTAGCTGTATCCACGGTTGCCTTCCATACCAACACTTTCCAAGGAATTTATTATTTGACAACATAAAGTAAATTCATTTTTCATTTTGGGACTGGGCATCCCTAATACCTCTACCTTACTCTCGTGCAATGACAAGTGAATAAACACTCATCGTGAGAACAACACATCTAGCATGGAAAATATTAGCCACCCCTCACCGCTCCGCGAGCGAAACGAACACACAAAAGAGAAGTTTATATTGAAAATTAGAGATGGCACATACAAATTTGCTTAGAATGGCAAAAGAATACCGCATATAGGTAGATATAGTGGACTCATGTGGCAAAACTGGTTTAAAGGATTAAGCATAATTAACACCGGATAATGCACCACAAGTAGGATATAATTTCATTGCATAATTATTGACTTTCGTGCTTTCATAGGGAATCACAAACCTTAACACCAATATTTGTACTAAAGCATAATTACTCATCTACATGGCTCACATATCACATCATCATATCTCAAAACTATTACTAAGAACCAAGTTTATTTTGTCCAATGATCTTCATGAAAGTTTTTATTATATACTTCTTGAATATCTATCACTTTGGAACTAATTTTCATGTGTTTCTTTTGATAAGCTCAAACAAATATAAGTGAAGATCATGAGCATAATTTTTCTTTCTCTCAAATTAATTGAAGTGAAGCAAGAGAGAATTTCTTGAAAATTTTACTAACTCTCAAATAAATCTAAGTGAAGCAAGAGAGCATTTCTTCAAAAATACTAAATCATACCATGCTCAAAAAGATATAAGTGAGGCACTAGAGCAAGTCCATAGCTCATAAAAATTTAAGTGAAGCATAAAGAGCAATTCTAACAAGTCATGACATAATTTTGGCTCTCTCAAATAGGTGTGTCCTGCAAGGAATCAAGACTTAAAACACAAAATAAAACAAGCAAAGAGTCATATCATACAAGACGCTCAAAGCAAAACACATAGTATGTGACGGATAAAAATATAGCTTCGAGTAAAATACTGATGGTCGTTAGAAGAAAGAGGGGATGCCACTCGGGGCATCCCCAAGCTTAGTTGCTTGCTCTCTTTTGGATAATAGCTTTGGATGTCGGGGCATCCCCAAGCTTAGGCTCTTCTTACTCCTTATTCCTTCATCCATCGTAAGATAACTCAAAACTTGAAAACTTCAATCACACAAAACTCAACAAAACCTTCGTGAGATCCGTTAGTAAAAGAAAGCAAATCACTACTATAAGTACTGTACCAAACCAATTCATATTTTGTTTTTGCATTATATCTACTGTATTCCAACTTTTATATGGCAAAAACTCATCAAAGAAAACCATAGAGCCATCAAAACAAGCACACAACGCAAAGAAAACAGAATCTGTCAAAACAGAACAGTCTGTAGCAATCTGACTATTTCGAATACTTATGAAACTCCAACAATTCTGAAAAATTAGGACGACCTGATTAATTTGTATATTAAACTACTGCAAAAAGATTTGGCATTTTAGCACGCTCTGGTAAAAATGAGAATTGTTTTCGTCAGAGCAAAAGTTTCTGTTTTTCAGCAAGATCAAACAACTATCACCCAAGAAGATCCTAAAGGATTTACTTGGCACAAACACTAATTAAAACACAACAAACACAATCATAACAGTAGCATAATTGTGCAAACACTCAAGAACAGAAAGCAAAAAAGCAAAAATAAATTTTATTCATTGGGTTGCCTCCCAACAAGCGCTATAGTTTTACGCCCTTAGCTAGGCATAAAGAAAGGATCTAAGTTTTTTCTTCCGTAGTTTTGGCAACTTTTTTAAGGGTTTTCTCAAACCCGAAAGGCTCTTTACGCTTCCCTAAATTCTCCGGAAAAGAAACCATCTTTAGATCCAAAATATCCAATCGTTTATTACAAAAAATAATCAAGGTATTCATGCGATTGATACTACCATTTAGGTGTTTGAGGGGCTCATTATATTTTTGTATTTCAACCATATGTTTATGCAAATCACCAAGTTTGTCCAACATTTGAACTGCCTCACGTGTGAAAGAAAACCCCTTCTTTTGAGGTGTAACTCCCAAAATTTCTTCTAAAATTTCATAGGCAGCATTAGCATCAAGCTCAATAAAATTCCCTTTAGCGGCAAAATCTAGGAGTTGTCTATGATGCAAAGCCAATCCTATGTAAAAATTACGAAGCAAGATCTTAGCGTCCCCCTTTAAATTGCAAATACGATAAGATTCCCTAAGCCTATACAAGCATCTTCCAAATTTTCTCCTTGCTTTTGTTTGAAGTAAAGAACTTCAAAACCTGGTGGCAAAGGAGGAGTAGGAACGCTAGCCACTAAGACTAGGAAGCGAAAACACAAATAGATCTGACGAGAAAATGGCGAACGAAAAAGAGGGGCGAATAAAACGACAATTTTTTGTGAAGTGGGGGAGAAGCAAATGGCAAATAATGTAAATTGCGAGGAGATGAGATTTGTGATTAGGAACCTGGTATATGTTGAAGATCCTCCCCGGCAACGGTGCCAGAAATTCCTTTTGGTGCGGCTTGAAGCTACGTCAGTATTTCCCCAAAGAGGAAGGGATGATACAGCACAGCGGCGATAGGTATTTCCCTCAGATATGAAACTAAGGTTATCGAACCAGTAGGAGAACCAAGCAACACAACGTAAACAGCACCTGCACACAAATAACAACTTCTCACAACCCGACGTGTAAAAGGGGTTGTCAATCCCTTTCGGGTAGCAGCGCCCCAAGATGGGCAAACGGACGTGAATAAAATTGTCGTAAATTGATAGATCGAACACCAAATAAAATAAATGAGAATAAAACGCGGGAAGGTATTTTTGTATTCTTGGTTTAATAGATATGAAAATAAAAGCAAAGGAAAATAGATCGCAAAGGCAAATAATATGGGAAAGAGACCCGGGGGCCGTAGGTTTCACTAGTGGCTTCTCTTGAAAAAAATAGCAAATGGTGGGTAAACAAATTACTGTTGGGCAATTGATAGAACTTCAAATACTCATGACGATATCCAGGCAATGATCATTATATAGGCATCACGTCCAAGATTAGTAGACCGACTCCTGCCTGCATCTACTACTATTACTCCACACATCGACCGTTATCCAGCAAGCATCTAGTGTATTAAGTTCATGGAGAAACGGAGTAATGCAATAAGAACGATGACATGATGTAGACAAGATCTATCTATGTAGAGATAGACCCCATCGTTTTATCCTTAGTAGCATCGATACATACATGTCGGTTCCCCTTCTGTCACTGGGATCAAGCACTGTAAGATTGAACCCACTACAAAGCACCTCTTCCCATTGCAAGATAAATAGATCAAGTTGGCCAAACAAAACCCAAATATCGGAGAAGAAATACGAGGCTATAAGCAATCATGCATAAAAGAGATCAAAGAAACTCAAATACTTTCATGGATATAAAAACATAGATCTGATCATAAACTCAAAGTTCATCCGATCCCAACAAACACACCACAAAAAGAGTTACATCATATGGATCTCCAAGAGACCATTGTATTGAGAATTCAACGAGAGAGAGGAAGCCATCTAGCTACTAACTACAGACCCGAAGGTCTACAAAGAACTACTCAGACATGATCGAAGAGGCACCAATGGAGGTGGTGAACCCCATCCGAGATGGTGTCTAGATTGGATCATGTGGTTCTGGACTCTGTAGTGGATGGAATTGATTTTCGTCGACTCCCCTAGGGTTTCTGGAATATTGGGGTATTTATAGAGCAAAGAGGTGGTCCAGGGGGCACCCGAGGTGGGCACAACCCACCAGGGCGCGCTTGGGCCTCCTGGCGCGCCCTGGTGGGTTGTGCTCTCCTCGGAGCACCCCCCAGGCGCAGCCTTGGCCCATTAGGTGTCTTCTGGTCCCAAAAAATCTCCATAAATTTTCGTTGCATTTGGACTCCGTTTGGTATTGATTTCCTGTGATGTAAAAAATATGCAGAAAACAGCAACTAGCACTTGGCACTATGTCAATAGTTAGTACCAAAAAATGATATAAAATGACTATAAAATGATTATAAAACATCCAAGATTGATAATATAATAGCATGGAACAATCAAAAATTATAGATACGTTGGAAACGTATCAGTACCGAACGTACGACACCTCCGAGTTCAGCACACCTTCAGCTCGATGACGTCCCTCGAACTCTTGATCCAGCAGAGGGTCAAGGGAGAGTTTTGTCAGCACGACGGCGTGATGACGGTGATTGTGATGCTATCCGCGCAGGGCTTCGCCTAAGAACTACGACGCTATGACTGGAGGAGTAAACTGTGGAGAGAGACACCGCACATGGCTTGGAACAATTGGTGTGTCTCCAAGGGGTGCCCTGCCCACGTATATAAAGGAGGGAGAGGGAGGAGGCCGGCCCTAGGGGCACGCCAAGAGGGGGAGTCATACTAGGACTCCAGTACTAGTAGGATTCGCCCCCCTTTTATTCTTTCTCATGGAGGGGGAAAGAGGGAAGGGAGAGGGAAGAGGAGAAGGAAAGGGGGGCGCGCCCCCTCCCCTAGTCCAATTCGGAGTCCCTATGGGAGGGGGCGCGGCCACCCCTTGTGGGCTGCCTCCCCTCTCCCCTATGGCCCATGAAGGCCCATTACTTCCTCGGGGGGTTCCGATAACCCCTTGGTTCTCCGATAAATATCCGAAACATCCCAAAACCATTCCGGCGTCCGAATACCTTCGGCCATTATATCAATATTTACCTCTCGACCACTTCGAGACTCCTCGTCATGTCTGTGATCTCATCCGGGACTCCGAACAATCTTCGGTCACCAAAACCCATACCTCATAATACAAATCGTCATCGAACGTTAAGCGTGCGGACCCTACAGGTTCGAGAACTATGTAGACATGGCCGAGACACATCTCCGATCAATAACCAACAGCGGAACCTGGATGCTCATATTGGTTCCTACATTATTCTACGAAGATCTTTATCAGTCAAACCACAGTGACAACATACGTTACTCCCTTTGTCATCGGTATGTTATTTGCCTGAGATTTGATCATCGGTATCATCATACCTAGTTCAATCTCGTTACCGGCAAGTCTGTTTACTCGTTTCATAGTGCATCATCCCGCAACTAACTCATTAGTCACATTGCTTGCAAGGCTTATAGTGATGTGCACTACCGAGAGGGCCCAGAGATACCTCTCCGATACTCGGAGTGACAAATCCTAATCTTGATCTATGCCAACCCAACAAACACCTTCGGAGACACCTGTAGAGCATCTTTATAATCACCTAGTTACATTGTGACGTTTGATAGTACACAAGGTGTTCCTCCGGTATTCGGGAGTTGCATAATCTCATAGTCAGAGGAATATGTATAAGTCATGAAGAAAGCAATAGCAATAAAACTTAACAATCATTATGCTCAGCTAAAGGATGGGTCTTGTGCATCACATCATTCTCCTAATGATGTGATCACATTCATCAAATGACAACACATGTCTATGGTTAGGAAACTTAATCATCTTTGATTAACGAGCTAGTCAAGTAGAGGCATACTAGGGACACTTTGTTTTGTTTATGTATTCACACATGTATCAAGTTTCCGGTTAACACAATTCTAGCATGAATAATAAACATTTATCATGATATAGGGAAATATAAATAACAACTTTATTATTGCCTCTAGGGCATATTTCCTTCAGGGGCTCGGACATCTTGAATTGAGTGATTTAATGCTCAATCTACTTACATTTGATGCATTATAAGTGCAAAATAATTCAAATATATTCTTTTCCAGGTTGAGTTCATTTCTGATGGGTGGGACTTACATGTCATTGTTGGCTTCTTTGATACATTTGAAATTCCCTATGATTTTCCCATGAAACATCTAACTGGTCTTTTTATTCCTGGAGACCTGATTATTGCCTCAGGCCTTATCTATGGAAAATGCTATCTTATGGATGTACCTACTTACAAATTGGTGTTCAGAGTACATACAAGGATGTTGCACGTGACACAAACAGAGGCAGCGGCTACCGCCATGCGCCGATGCAGGCCCGGAGCACCACTCAAGATGCCCGGGGTCGTTTCGACTGGGAGTAGTAGAAGGCGGTGTGAGGCGACGCAGAGCAGATCGACGACAGTTGTGCCGGGTTTGGTGTACAGGAGCTAACGACAGGAAGCGAGTTCATAGCGTCTTTTGCTGCTATGTCGTCGCTCTCCACTGACGCTCCGTGTGGTTGTTTGTCAGAGTCCCTGGAGTCGCCGGATTCCGTCGGCGTGATGCACCTGCTGGAGAAGTTGGTGTTGAAGGACACGGCGCACTAGGAGGTGGAGGCCAGGAGGGTAATGTTGGCGCTTCCGCGTCCAGGTAGCAGATGGTGTAGAGCTATGACACTGTCAAGGCATACATACCACAGACCGTCGAGGTGCTCCTCGACAGCATCCGCAACTCGCTCTTCCTCCAAGATGAAGTCGACCAGCAGGTGCGGAATTTAATCGATGCATTACACTGTCCCTCTCTCTCACACACACAAAATTATGATTGAGTATCTTGTTTGTTGTGCACTTATTGTGGTCATTGATTAAATTTGTAGCTTGTCAGCTGGCCCTTACTCGAGAAGAGGTTCAGGAGGTGCAGAAGATCCCTGAGAAGTTTCTTCAGGAAGTACTTAACCTTGTTGGTTACGAGGGGATGATCGTGAACCTTCTCATAGGTCCTGAGGAGGCTCTTGGGATCATCAATGCCGATATTATTCAGAAGTTCTATCATGCACTGCTTCTGACATTTGAACTTTGCATTCCACATTAATATGGCTTGCTGCTTGGCTGCTTGCAGTTAGATAGTTTTTGGTAGAATGTCCATTTACATAGAGTGAACACATCTCAAAAGCATTACATCATATCAGCATGCTGGTAACCGTGGAGCATCCTTGCACAATTTGGTCATTTTATTTCTATACTTTCAATTCTCTGTGGATGTAGTTGCGACAGATTCTAGCTATTGACAATTTGACATTCTAATATTCTGTTGGTCAGCGCTAAAATGCAGAAGTAATTCTATTTATAACCACATAATATACTAGCATTGGTTTGTATGCGGCTGATCAAGTGCCAGCAACAACTTGAGTTGTTGAATTGTAATGGATTGCTCTAATTTTACAGCTTTATGTACAAACTATGGATCATGATTGTTCGTAGGAGGAACAGTTTCATGCTATGTTGTTCTCACCGTAGGATTGTTTTGTTACTCTCTACAATCAATGAATATGTTTTATTAAAAAATGTGAAGAATTGTTATTTCTATAACATCGGTGCACTAGTTCTTTCATTTTTTTGGTCATAATGTCTGTGTAATTTACCATAAACTTGGCTCAGCTACGAATCGTTGTCCTTTGTAGTCAGCCTCTTATATTTAGCCATCGCTCTCCTGGCCTCTTCATCCATCCGTATGTGGCACCCGGCTCAGAGAAACTGGAACGCCCGGTATTCCAGCCCAGGAATATGCTTTCGTTAAGCGAAGACGTAATCCAGGGGATTACGCCTCCTCTTATCCAGCGTGGCAAAGGCGGGCCCGGCTTACCGAGCCACTGACGCGTGGGGCCGCATGGAGAAGAGGGCCTGCCTGGCCCCTGTCTTCTTCTTCCTCGCCCTTCTCCCACACGGGACAAAGGAGGCAGGGGTGGGCGCGGCACCGGCGACGGGCCGGCCGGCTCCGGCCGTCTACGGCAAGGGCGAAGCCACCGGTGGGCTCGGGAGGCCACGATGTCGGTGTCAAAACCGGCGGATCTCGGGTAGGGGGTCCCGAACTATGCGTCTAAGGCGGATGGTAACAGGAGGCGGGGGACACAATGTTTACCCAGGTTCGGGCCTCTCGATGCAGGTAATACCCTACTTCCTGCTTGATTGATCTTGATGATATGAGTATTACAAGAGTTGATCTACCATGAGATCGTAGAGGCTAAACCCTAGAAGCTAGCCTATGATTATGATTGTTTATATCTCTATCGACTAGCCTGGCCTCGGTTTATATAATGCACCAGAGGCCTAGGATAACAAGAGTCCTAGCCGAATACGCCGGTGGGGAGGAGTCTTTGTCTTGATCACCAAGTTTTGTGGAATCTTCCTTGTATGCGGTAGCTGTCCGAACTGGCCCGTGATTATACGGCCATGGGGGTCCTCGGCCCAATCCAACTGATCGGGAGACGACGTGATGAGTACCCCCTAGTCCAGGACACCGTCAGTAGCCCCCTGAACCGGTCTTCAAGTTGGGGTCGCTCCTCGATTCTTCTGAACTGTTCTTCATCTTTGGTTGTCGGTCTTGAAAACTGGTTCAACAAATCTTCTCATCTTTGATCTTGAGGATCGCCGAAGTGCATCCGACGAGTTTACACGTCGGGTATCTAAGGAGCCCCTTTAAGTTTCCGGCCTTTATCAATGCCTTGTTATTTTTATGCCACGCCTCGGGTTTGAACTTGTTCCCGGGCGGCAGTCTCCTCTTGCGTCAAGCCCCAACGCCGGACTGTATCCAAGCTCCAACGCCGGACTATGTCCGAGCTCCAACGCCGGACTGTATCCGAGGTGTCATAGATCACCTTGGTTCTAAAAAGTTGAAGGAGTTTAGCCGAGCTCAATGCCGGAAATGCCCTCTATGGAGCCAGCCACTAGCGCCCGAGCTTTATGCCGCACTGCTTCCGAGGTGGTGCACCACCCGACAGCGGGCTGATTTTTTGTGAATATTTTTTATTGGTGCAATTTATTCTCTGCCGAGATATATAGCCAGTATATGTATATCCAGTAGCCCTCAAGGTGTGTGTCGGTCTAAAATCTAAGATACACCTGAAATATGAAACCGCTGATCCTAGTAGCTTCGGAGACTCAGGTCGTGAAATCGGCCTGAGGATCAACTCCTAGCTCGGCAGCATACATAGGAATAAAAACGTAGTGTAATATATTAGAGATAATAGTGATCGGTGAATGGGCCCCTGAGAGAGGGTCATGAGAAGTCGCTGCAATATACTAGCTTGATGCCGGATAGGTCCATATGGTACCTATTATTGTCCGAAGACGCGTATGCGCATAGTTCGGTCAAGCCGAACACTGAGCACTTTGAATTCTTTGCATTGAATAGGCAATGCAGTAGCCCCCGAGACACTGGTCGGGTGGCAACACCAAATCAGGGGATCGATGTGCCCCTTTAATATTTATAAATAATGAGCACGAAGCCCAGTAGCCCCCGTGCCTTAATGTGGGCACGGGTGGCCGAATTAAGGATCGATATCTAGAGTAAAATCACAGATTATGTGTAATGATTCTATGTGTCCAAGTACTTTACATCATTATTTTGACTCCATTGCGACTGTTTATCAGTTGAAAGTGGCCCATCGTCGGCTTCTACCCCTTGGTAGGTACTACGCAGGGTGTTTCTGCACTAACAAAACAACCCTTAGCCAACGTCTCGGTGCCCGGAGGCGGTTGTGTTAGCAGAAATGAGGCAATCAGATATGCGGGCTTTATAACTTTCACTTAGTCATAGGAGCTTAAAGTTGGAAGGCCAGTTACTAGCCTCCGGTTAGTGTTCGGCGATAGTCGAGGTCAAGCCGTAAACACTTCGGCCAATATTATGAACGTCCCGTCATTTAACACAGTCATCAGATCGCTGACCAGTTTACACTTATTATGACAGTCAGTTTTCGGCTTTCTCCACTGAGGCGCTTAACCATGCTAGCTGGAAGCACAATCACAGTGGTTCTCCCGCTGCGCACCTAGCCAAATAAAGCAGAACGTAGGAGGCAAGCATAGGAGCCGGGCAACCCAACTATTGACCAAAGACACAATTCGAAACCAATGCATATACATCAATGTCCAAGAATGTTTTGCCGAATCCCTAAAGGTGTACGGCGCCGCACTATGAGACTAATGCTGGAAACACACAAATAGCTTAAAAGTGCCATAGGCTTGGAAAACCGAAAACTTCAGTAAAAACTGGATGCCCGAACTAGATCAAGTGTTCGGTGCCAAATCGAAAATTTGTCTTAGAAAAAAAAGGTGCTTCTGTCGTGCTTTATCATGACACATCTTATCTCAAGACCTCAAGCGGGCCAGCCTACGGCTTCAACCTCCTATCCCGAAGGCGGAGTACTTCTCCTTAGGCCAGTTTAGCAAACTAAACTCTAGCGGCTTTGAGAGAGAAGTTAGGCTCCCCGGCTAGTGACCACACACTCGTGTCGAAAAAAGGAGTGATAAATAATAATAATAAACTTTGCAACGACTAAGAAGAAGAACAGTTATTATAAAACGGCTCATATAAATTTAAGAGCCCCCAAGTGACTTGGGTAAAAGAATTTTATGTATAATGATTGTATGTACCGAAGTACTAATATCATATCTTTGTTCACTCGAACTTTAAACGCGTCTTAACCGACCGTCGGCTTCTCCCTCTTCGGTCAAGGACCGAAAAGTGTTATGTACTCCACCTGTCGAGAATATCGACGGTGTTTCTGATAACCAGGCAATCAGGCCATAAGACTGTAACAGAAAAAGCGCGCTCAGGGAACTTATGCTATATTACTAACGAAGTGTAAGAAGCATCTTCGAAGAAAATAGTACCCCCACCGATACCTTTCTTCGGTTGCTCATTAATACTATGAGACTTGTGTAATAGATTTTTTGTACTCATGAGTTCCGTTGTGTGCCGACCATAATTGAAAATAATAAGAGCGCTAGCTTTCGGCTTCACCAAGTCTGAGGTCCGAGCTCGGATGACCCGATCGTGACAATCGCAGAGGTGCTCCCTTTACTCCCTAGCCGAACAATCGGGAACGTAGGGGTAAACACATGAGCGAGGCAACCCAGCTTGCAAATCGCTTAAGTCAATATGGTGCATATTGTGGCGTAATACACGAACAAGGAACGAAGCCGTACAAGTATAATCATATGCAAGAGGAAAGGCTTCATGAAGGAAGCCCCCAAATGAACTGGGTATTTGAATTTGTGTGTCACAAACAAAGTTATGACAAGGAATTTTTTCACAAACAACTTTTTGTCAAAAAGTATAATGCTTGGTCGAACCGAACACAAGTTAAAAATTATAAAACTTTGTGCATGAAAGCGACTTAGCTGGTTAATGTGTTCGGCATTGATCACGCGGTCCGAGCTTGATGCGGGACAAGATTCCATCCCCCAAGCCGGTCCCGAGGTGGCGGAGCAAAGAGCTCGGCACTCCAAAGTGGTGACATAGCGCGACCAATGCAGGCCGCCGAAGTCCCCGGCGTGGGTTAATGAGGTGTTGACGAAGCCCCCCGTCCAGCCGAGGTGACATGGTATATCAGTACGCCGAGGTGACAATACTGCCCGACCCGAATCATTTACATGTGCACAAAAAATAGTGCAAACCGGAGATAATAATAATAATCATAAATTAAAAAAAAATGTTGCATAATAAATAATTTATGCAAAGTGGGTAATAAAAGAAATATGGCCTGGCGCCGAAGTCAATGTCGATGCAGGGCGTCGGCGTGATGCGGTAAAGGCGTGGCAAAGCCTGAATTCACAGGTCGGTCCGAGTTCCGGATGGGGCGTTCGCCGGACTATGTACGGAAACTGACCGAACCACCACGCGACCGATGTTAATGCGGCCATCATTTGATAGACCTGTGTATAAATGATGGACAAACCAGAGTAATAATTCCTTGGTAAAAATAAACCCAAACAAGCAAAAAAATACTAGGATTAATAGCACCTGGTTTATTTGTTGTAGCAATCCAAAGAAAAGTGACTCCCAAAATTGGGACTCGATCTGCATTCTCATTGCCTAATGGGCGGTGAAGCGACGGCATGGTGATGCTGGTAAAGGTTGGCTCGCCGAGGCAAAGCCCCCGGTCCAGCTAACATGACGAAGTCGGTTTACTGGTGACGCCGAAGTCTCCGGAGTAGGTTGATGAAGAGATGGCGAAGCCCCCGGTCCAGCCGAGGTGTTGAAGCCTCGATGTCAGCCGATGAGTCGAAGTAGGTCGGCGTGATGGACATCGGCTTGAAAAAGCAACAGTGCGGCCCTGTCGATGCAGGTCGTGACTCGTGACATGGTCAATGCCGGGTTGATGAAGTGATCGCACGGCGATGCGGGCGTGCCCGCTCCGTGTAATCCATGGGGTAGCGACGTTGGTGATGATTTATCCTTCGCGATGCCGAACTCCTGTTCGGCTCGCCGAGATGATGATCCGAAGAAGTTGAGCTCATCTCAACAAAGTGACGACGTGTCTGGCGCAGGTCGGCAGCCGTGGAGCAATATTGCCAGACTGGTTTGACACCGGCATGATGGTGAAGATCATGTTCAAAAGATTTTAAAGTTAGTGGGATGTGTTCGGGAACAAAACACAATACCCCATACAAAACTTCCTTCAAAAAGGATGTCCGAAATCCCGTTCATAAAAAAGACGAACTCGGGTCGGATTCGTTTTCACGCAGAAAACAAATCCGAAAAGTGATGCACTAATCGGAAGGTTCCCGAAGTTTGGACGGTCGGATCGAGCTGAAATTTTGAGGGGTGGTAGAAATTGGAATTCCGCAGCCGATCAACGGTTGGATCTTCCAAAGGACATCCGAGCTAGAAGCTGGACACCACGCCCTAAACTCGTCCATATTCCCGTCCAGATTTGACAGGGCTCCGGTATATCGCGGATTGTCAGAGATTCCTCCATCGAAACTCGACGAAATTTTCCAGGGTTGTTGTAGACTCAATTCTGCACAATTCCACCGAAGCAATCGTTAAAACGACACTTGAGGAGGCGGTGGCGGCAGATACAAGTTTGATGTCCAGAAAAACAGCACGGTAGCCCGAGGGCAATGTTGACGTTGAGCCCCCGGGCTCCCTAGATGATTCCTCCATGATCTTAATAGAGATCGGAGCTGATGTTGATGAAGGCCCTCATCCGAACATGACGATCGGAGGTAGGGCGCAGTCCTCAGTCCAGCCAAGGTCACCAGCCGAGCCGGTGACGAAGAAGCCGATGTCGCAGTTGATCTGCAGTCGAGCCATTGATCCTTTTGCCAATCACACAGCGGAACTCTCAATGAAAGCACCAATGTCGGTGTCAAAACCAGCGGATCTCGGGTAGGGGGTCCCGAACTGTGCGTCTAAGGCGGATGGTAACAGGAGGCGGGGGACACAATGTTTACCCAGGTTCGGGCCCTCTCGATGGAGGTAATACCCTACTTCCTGGTTGATTGATCTTGATGATATGAGTATTACAAGAGTTGCTCTACCACGAGATCGTAGAGGCTAAACCCTAGAAGCTAGCATATGATTATGATTGTTTATATCTCTATCGACTAGCCTGGCCTCGGTTTATATAATGCACCAGAGGCCTAGGATAACAAGAGTCCTAGCCAAATACGCCGGTGGGGAGGAGTCTTTGTCTTGATCACCAAGTCTTGTGGAATCTTCCTTGTATGCGGTAGCTGTCCGAACTGGCCCATGAGTATACGGCCATGGGGGTCATCGTCCCAATCCAACTGATCGGGAGACGATGTGATGAGTACCCCCTAGTCCAGGACACTGTCACACGCCGCTTCCATTCAGAGACGAAACGGGCGATGGGGGGAGCTAGGGCGGCCGCGGCTGGAGGCAACAGAGAGCACAGCCGGCGGCGGACATTCTATGGAGGCGCATCCACAGGGCCTCCGCCGATGAACTGAGGGGTGGGGGAGACTCGCGGGGCAGAGGGGAGTCGCCTGGTGGTGTAGAAGAGGAGAGGGATGGCTCGGTTCGAGCTAATTTAGGTAGAGGATGGCGACAGCCATGGTGGACAACAGAGGCGAGGAGAGCTTCTCGAGCTCATGGGAGAGGCCAGGGAGGTTGCTGGGGGTGGTGTGAGGCTGGTGGTGAGCTCGGACGAGGCCGGGGATGGCTATTTATAGCCGGGCGAGGGAGGCCGAGCTCGGGTGTCGCCGCGGGGATCCGGCCAACGCTCTGGTGACGGCCAGCAATCACGGGAGGGCGCGGGAAGGTGACGAGAGAGGCAACGGACGAGCCGCAGAGGTCACGGAGACGAGCAGAGCTTGGGGACAAGAGTAGGAAGACGCCGCGGCGCGAACATAGCCGGTCGGCTACGGGTTTCCCATGGGCGCGCAGCGACGAGCGCTGACGGAGGGGCTTACGAAGGGGGAGATGGCTCCAGGAGGACAGCGACGACGCGGTGACGCTGTTGGACATACTCACGAGCGCGAAGACGACGAGAGGGGGAGGGGGTCGAGCACAAACGACGCATGGGCGCGGCCGCACCGCACAGAGCGCGCGCACTGTTATGCCATTAATGCGGTCACCGCGCTCACTGGCATGTAGCGGGGGCAATGAGCTGAAACGTGTTGTCTAGTGGTAAGTTCTTCCAAGGGAGGTTTCAACTGCGGTGGTAGATCGATGAAAAACACTCTGGTTAAATGGTAATCATCGTCGGAAGTTTACTGCAGTAAACTTGAATGTACACTGGTGATCAACAGGAACTTGACTGGAGCCAAAGAGTTTGTCTGGGGTGATTAGCTTAGGAAGGACTATAATCCTGGAGAGTTTAAGGAGAAATGGACCACAAAACAACATGGTTGCTTTGCAATTGACCAAAATGGTCCAGAATCAAGATCATGATGGTTCACTCACATGGAGTATCAACTTGATCTGAAATTTGGCAAGGCCTAAGGATTTGGACATAGTAAGATGCTGTAAAAATTTCATACCAATTGGATTCACCAAAATGGTACTTCCTTCACAGATATTCTTTCTGTCCAGAAACTTGCAAAAATTCTAGAGGAATATTTGCTAAGTGAAATGGTTCCAAATTTGGTGGAGAGATGTTATTAGGGTAGGAGCACAATCTGGTAATTTCTCACAATTAATGAATCAATAAAAATTATACTTGCTTCACAACCTGAAAATATTAGCAGAATCAAAGATTTGATGATGTGCTCACATAGATGATAGGATGGAGCTGAAACTTGGAGGGGTGTGCTCATATGAGCACATGAAGGAGTGTGCAAAATTTCAACTCATTTGGATAACCCTAGCTAGTACTTCCTTCACAATGCCTTCTGTCTGACAGAAAGTTTGAAAAATTGCTGAGGAAGATTGGCTAGGCAAATAAAGTTGAATTTTGGCATGAGTCAATGATTTGGACCTAAGAAAATTCCCAAAAGGTTTGGGAGCAATCAAGAAAGGATAGGTGGCATTTCCTTTACAGAAAGCCACACTGGACAAAAATGAAGAATAATCATTGGGGAATTATTGTTTGGCCAGGACAGGAAATTTTGGGCATATTTGAGCAATATATGACCCCAAGAAATTATGAGAATTATTTGGGAATTTTTGGATGGACAGAAATATAGGTTGCTTCAGAACCTAGGGCAGATAGGGTTATTCCTTTAATAGAAGAAGGAATATTCCCTAGAAAAAGATTTGAGGGTTTGGTCAAGGATTGAAGTGACATGATTTTGGCAAGGTTTTGAGAATGATGAGCCACTTGGGAGCGGGAATGAGGATGATTTCCCAGGTGGCAGGGTCACAGAACCACCCCAAAAAGAAAAACAGAGAAAAAACCAAATAAATCAAAAGAAAAATAAAAGGGCCAAAAACCAGGCTGTTACAACTCTTACCCCCTTAAAGAAATCTCGTCCTCAAGATTTGGTTGCCCAGGGAACAAGTATGACTTGAGGACACCATTTCCAGCTCGGGTATCCTTTTTTCCTTTAGTTATTGTTCCCCCAAGAATTTCAGATGATCAACTTACCTTTCTCTCGGGTGGCTTGCTTCACCTTTCCCCAAATCCTGATGGGTCTTTGCTCCTATAACAATTCCTCTTGCTGACATTGATTCTCTCATATCTGCGGTGATATCCAAGGAATCTGAGCATTAATTTTCCTTTTGTCGGGAAAACCTTTTTACTTCTGTCATGGGGTTGCTTCAAATAAATGCAGGCCTTGTGGTTTCAATAAATGCTGAGAATTAATCATGGCCATCTTCTAACGGGATCTGACTGCCCATAGGTGGTACTGATTTATTTTTATTTATCCCTTTGGCTCGACCATGAGATATGTACCAAAGATTCGACTGCCTTTTGTTGTGAGCAATATAACGGTGTATGGAGTTATAGCCGTGTCATACCTCAAATATTTACATCTTGAGACTGACCTGACAAGGGGCTGACGGACAATTGCTTTTCCTGATAGACTGACCGTGTACTTGATTCCATCGGTAAGTATACCGGGTCTTAGCTGATTGTTCGGCTTTTAACTTTCTCATTTTGTTGGTATACCCATTTCCACACTAACCATTCCAAGCGGGACAGAGGGGTATGAAATCCTTGTAAAACAGAGTTGGCCGCTGAGAGTATGCCTTTGTGGATCCATATGGAATTACGGCCTCCAACTGATTTGGGTATTCGGACCCTGATGGTCGTGCAAAAATCATCATACCTTTGTTGTCAGTCTCACCCTTTAACGGTCATGATTTTCTTTGTTAAGATACCTTACTGAAATAACTTGGCCACATCTGTCCTTGATTCTTCATATGACCATGGATGTGATTAGTGCAATATTTTTGACATTATTCCTTGTGCCTATTTTCTGACCTGGGTCCACACAGATATGACATATACCGGGGTTTGTAGCTGTACGGAGCTCATTGTTGAGGCCAATTGTACAAGAAGGTGACAAGGTTTTAGATCATCTCCTTGTCAGTTGCGGGAATAATGACCTTGATAACCATTGTCAAGACTGTTGATTTTGTGATGTCATCCCCATATCTTGTCGGTCCTGTAATTCATGAGATGTATCTCTCCTTATTTTCCTTTGCCTGACTCGTAAGGTTGTGGGATCCTTACTTCCCTTAGGTATATCTGCTGGATTCTTGCCGCATCTCGTATGAGTGACTAATATGACTGGGGATGCATGCTCACCATATATAAGAACCATATGCGACCAAACACTTGATTCTTGAAGAGGACACATGCCCTGACTGATTTGTGCTTCCGACAAAAATGTTGCGAGTCTGATTCTTGAGCGGTACTGCCATACATTGGAAACTCATCATATAACCTCTGAGGACGGTGTATTAGTATGATACTGACGCAGACTGAATGGCTTACGAGAGAAGCCATCCGAGTAGCTTCTTGAGGAAGACTTGTTAACTTCTGCTCAAATCTTTTGTCTGGGTATCATGCAGAAGAAGGCTCTATAGCTTACACACGAAGCTTGGTCTGATTATTGTGCTGGAGAAGCCTGAGTTCCGTACTTGAGAAGCTTCTCCCCGGGTTGCTTGTTGAGAAAAATTCATTTCCGTCTGTCAGAAACTTTTACCGAGGTATCTTGCTGAGAAAGACCGGGTATCTTGGACCGGAAATTGTTCATATATCATGCTGAGGAAATTTCAGGAGCCTTGCATCATAAATTTCTTCCGATAACTTGTGGAAGAAGACTGAGTTTCTTACATGCAAAGCTTCATACTAATATGCAGACTGAAATCTACACACACTCCCATAATATTATGTGGCTGATTATTTGCATGAGAAAATTTGTTTGCATGTCTTCCTTGAGCATATCACATTCTGACTTTATTTCGGATGATAACATATTTCAAGCATCATGCATTGCTGAGCCAAAATTTTGTATATGATCCATACCTTTGACTGGAAATATACCGTTGATCTTGTACCTAACTTGTCTTGCTGCTGACTTGATCATTACTATTGGGAGGATTTTGTACTGATGTAGACATGAGTTATCAGTATTGTTGTGAGGAGTGCACACTAATGCAAAATTGATTATCAGCCTCAAAATCAGATATTCCCCATTTCACTGCAGTCGGCTCAGAATTCCATTCTGTTTAGCTGAGTTTCCAAATATTTGAACTCCTTGCTGATTCTTCGGGTCCGGTGTCGGTTGATGAGCAACTCTTTATAGGGGGGAAATAATGTAACACCGGGGCCCAAAAAGAAAGAAGCAAAAGAAAACTCAACTAAACAAAAGCACGCAACAACAATCAATTCTCACACAATCAATGTCACAAATTACTGCTAGTCACACAATATGTATGCCTACTTAAGCACACAAATCTCACGGGATCTCCAGTTCTACGATCTAGCATGCTGTGACGGTGTGCACGAGGACGAATAAATGTGTGGAAGAATTGGTGTAAACAGCGCTACACCAAGTGCTAGCTTAGACAGGTAGCAACCTGGACTAGTTCGGAGGCGAGGACGCACTCGGTAATCATGTAGTGGGACACGAAGGTCGCAACCACATTATTATCAAGTGGACGGAAAAGATCCGTACTCGTCCAAGAAATAGGATAGCGGGAAAAAACTGAGGCTGCTGACATTACCCTTTCTTGATAACTAAGATCATTAAGGGTTGCCAACACGACAAAATGAAAGAGCAATTCGGGATAGAAGCATGTCCATCACCGAAACGATAGGTGGGGCTGAAAGAAAGACATCAGCGCGATTCCTGAGCACCATTTTTGCAAACGGTGCCGGGATCACTTGGCATCACTCTGCTGGGACAGAAATGACACCAAACATCAAAGAACGAGCAAGAAAAGAAAACTAGAGAAATGCATAGGCTGAGTTGTAGTGGATCCGAACCGATGCCAGCTACACTCACCAGATAAACCTTTAGCAACTACTACTATGACTATATGCATGCTATGCAACAAACAAATGCAGCAACGAAATGCAATAAACAAGCCAGACTTTAAACTACTGATTTCTACCGGTTTCTACCGCTTGCGCTGACTAGGGCATCCTACAACCTGACTGGCTATGATACCAAGCCTGTGGCACCCTGGCTCAGAGATACCGGAACGCCCCGTATTCCAGCCCAAAGATCGAGGAGAAGTCTTCTGGAATACGGCACTGCCTAGCATAGAACAAATCATCTCTTTATTACAAGTTATATGGTTACACGGAATTACATCGGCACGGTGAAACTATGCCTGCCACGGTTGCTCTATGCAAGCAGCAGAACAACACGATGCAGCGGAATAACTCTAGCAGCGGAACAACGACGACGGTGATGAACTCCATTCTGCAGGAACTCTGGCTGGAACGCTTATCCTAGCTCGCAAACAAGGAATCCACGGCAAACAAGCAATCAAATCCGACATGACCTGCAAACTGGCATGACATGCCAGGTCAGTACATTGAATGTACTTGCAAGCTCACAATAACCAGAAGCATTCAAGACAAACAACAGCGTGGCAATTATAGGTTAAGCAGGAATTATCATGAGATCATCAGGATAACATGGCATGAACAACATGAAACATGATACAGCTAGAACAATATGAGCATGGCATGAACAACATGATACAACTAGAACAATACGAACATGGCATGAACATATAAATCTGACGATACTAGCATGCAACATGATGACACTATATGCACCACTTATTCTGCTCGGGTTACCTCGTAACCATCACATGCATCACTTACCACCTCGGACATTACACGATCATCTCAGGATCAAATCAAGCTTGGTATAAACAACACCCTAGTAATCATTAAATGACCACAAGGAGCTTGATCTTTACCCACGATTCTCGCACAACATCACGAATATCCAACAACCCGGTATCCTCGATACGACGGTGATCATTCACGGATCACAAACGGAACCACTCTAGGATCAACGCGTAATCAAGCGGTGATCATTCACAGATCACATAACCAACTTATCTCATCATTATTATTATTACTGTTGACCCATAGTGTGACCAACTACGAACTGGGCCCTTATCCACGGACGCGGCTATCGATAGATTTAGTATACACTCTGCAGAGGTAGCATAATGTACCCACACCACAGAACCCATGGCCTCACGCTCCCATTCGGGTGAACCAACGGCGTTCCGACAAAACCGTCCTACTGCCATGACACTCTCCCGGCCACTCCGACTCACTCGCCACTGGGCCAAGTCCTGGGTGGCCCCATGCCTACCAAAGGCACCAACGGCCGCCGTCGTGGCAAAACGGCCACGATCGTGGCAAAACAAAAACGGTCCCAAATGGGGACAAGCCGGCTACAACAACTATGGGCAAACAAGGCTTATGTCCAGCTACCTGATCAGGGTAGCGCGCACCCATAACCTTCCCTCGTGGGAGGCACCGGCGAGAGGCACGACAATAGACCCAGTTAGGACCCTCCCATAAAGGCAAGTGTGGTTGCACTGGTCAGCTCGATATGGTGGCACAATGACTCAGCCAACAGTTGTTCAAGTTCAATTTAATCTGGTTAAACTTGAATGCAAATATGCTGAGTCATGATAAAATAACATGATGTAATTACAATGCATGAGCATGATATCAACATAAGCAGGGAAGTGCAACATAATCATCGAGCATAACCATAATAAAACATTAACCAAATGAGCATGGCAAAATGACGAGCATAACATTACACATGAGCATGCCATGACCACTAGCATCATAAATAAAAACCATGCAAGAACTCATCCAGAATACTACCAAGTAAGCATATACCCAACTGGATACAAAGTAACATGAATAGCTACAGCACTAGATAACAGATCGTAAACATGCATCCGGAAGAACACACTGCTACTACTACCAAGCATGACATATAACAATAATAGTAGTAATAAGTGCAAGATAACAAGATGTAGAAGAGCATAGCATGAAAGTGAACACAGATCTCTAAGCATCACTGAAACAACGATAACCGTATCAAACAAGCAAACATTTATTAAACATTCAAGTTGAAAACCATGGCTACTTCATGACTATCATGCAAGTAGTTTTTGTGGCTTGCCTGGGGTGGAAGAAATCACCGGGAGAAAGTGCAAGAAGCTCGCGGAACAAATCGCCAGAAAACGTTCTCTCTCGGAGGGGGCTGATTAAGCGTAAGGGCAAAATGGTCATTTTTAGGATGTCAAAACATGGTGAAGATGATACCAACAGAACGGGCTCCACGAAACGAAGACGTGGGCTTTGGATTCACCTCAAACGGAGTTGCGAGCAAAAAGTTATGAAGTGTTTTCTGCCAGGGACCTATCTGTAATGAAAATATTTTCAAAAAGGGCCTGGACAGAAAAACAGAAAGCGTATTAGAAGGAAATACGTTTCCCGGAAGTGAAAACGCATTCTGGGCCGAACTAGAAGAGGGATACACTTTCGATAAGCGAAGACGTAATCATGGGGATTACGTCTCCACATATCCAGCGTGGCAAAGGTGGGGCCGGCTTACCGAGCCACTGACGCGTGGGGCCGCAGGGAGAAGAGGGCCCGCCTAGCCCCTGTCTTCTTCTTCCTCGCCCTGCTCCCGCACGGGACAGAGGAGGCAGGGGAGGGCACGACACCGACGACGGGCCGGCTGGCTCCAGCCGTCTACGGCGAGGGCGAAGCCACCGGTGGGCTCGGGACGCCACGACGCTTCCATTCAGAGAGGAAACGGGCTCCAGGGGGATCTAGGGCGGCTGCGGCTGGAGGCAACAGAGAGCATAGCCGGCAGCGGCCGTTCTATGGAGGCGCGGCCACAGGGCCTCCGGCGACGAACTGAGGGGTGGGGGAGACTCGCGGGGCAGAGGGGAGTCGTCTGGTGGTGTAGAAGAGGATAGGGAAGGCTCGGTTTGAGCTAATTTAGTTAGAGGATGGCGACGGCCATGGTGGCCAACAGAGGCGAGGACAGCTTCTCGAGCTTGTGGGAGAGGCCGGGGAGGTTGCTGGGGGTGGTGTGAGGCTGGTGGTGAGCTCGGGCGAGGCCGGGGATGGCTATTTATAGCCGGGCGAGGGAGGCCGAGCTCGGGTGTCGCCGCGGGGATCCGACCAATGCTCTGGCGACGGCCAGCGATTACGGGAGGGCGCGGGAAGGCGACGAGAGAGGCAACGGACAAGCCGCGGAGGTCACGAAGACGAGCAGAGCTTGGGGACAAGAGGAGGAAGACGCCGCAGCGCGAACAGAGCCGGTCGGCTACAGGTTTGCCGTGGGCGCGCGGCGACGAGCGCTGACGGAGGGGCTTGCAGAGGGGGAGATGGCTCCAGGAGGACGGCGACGACACGGTGAAGCTGTTGGACATACTCACGAGCGTGAAGACGACGAGAGGGGGAGAGGGTCGAGCACAAACGACGCCTGGGCGTGGCCACAGCGCACAGAGCGCGCGCACTGTTATGCCATTAGCGCGGCCACCGCGTGCACTGGCATGTAGCGGGGGCAATGAGCTAGAACGTGTTGTCTAGTGGTAAGTTCTTCCAAGGGAGGTTTCAACTACGGTGGTAGATCGATGAAAAACACTCTGGTTAAATGGTAATCATCGTCTGAAGTTTACTGTAGTAAACTTGAACGTACACTGGTCATCAACAGGAATTTTATTGGAGCCAAAGAGTTTGTCTGGGGTAATTAGCTTAGGAAGGACTATAATCCTGGAGAGTTTAAGGAGAAATGGACCACAAAACAACATGGTTGCTTTGCAACTGACCAAAATGGTCCAGAATCAAGATCATGATGGTTCACTCACATGGAGTATCAACTTGATCTAAAATTTGGCAAGGCCTAAGGATTTGGACATAGTAAGATGCTATAAAATTTTCATACCAATTGGATTCACCAAAATGGTACTTCCTTCACAGCTATTCTTTCTGTCCAGAAACTTGCAAAAATTCTAGAGGAATATTTGCTAAGTGAAATGGTGCCAAATTTGGTGGAGAGATGTTATTAGAGTGGGAGCACAATCTGGTAATTTCTCACAATTAATGAAGCAATAAAAATTATACTTGCTTCACAACCTGAAAATATTAGAAGAATCAAAGATTTCATGCTATGCTCACATAGATGATAGGATGGAGCTGAAACTTGGAGGGGTGTTCTAATATGAGCACATGAAGGAGTGTGAAAAATCTCAACTCATTTGGATAACCCTAGCTAGTACTTCCTTCACAATGCCTTCTATCTGAGTGAAAGTTTGAAAAATTGCCGAGGAAGATTGGCTAGGCAAATAAAGTTGAATATTGGCATGAGTCAATGATTTGGACCTAAGAAAATTCCCAAAAGGTTTGGGAGCAATCAGGAAAGGATAGGTGGCACTTACTTCAGAGAAAGCCACACTGGACAGAAATGAAGAATAATTATTGAGGAATTATTCTTGGGCTAGGACAGGAAAGTTTGGGCATATTTGAGCAATATATGACCCAAAGGAATTATGAGAATTATTTGGGAATTTTTGGATGGACAAAAATATAGGGCAGATAGGGTTAATTCTTTAATAGAAGAAGGAATATTCCCTAGAAAAAGATTTGAGGGGTTTGTCAAGGATTGAAGTGACATGATTTTGGCAAGGTTTTGAGAATGATAAGCCACTTGGGAGGGGGAATGAGGATGATTTTCCAGGTGGCAAGGCCACAGAACCACCCCAAAAAAAATAGAGCAAAAACCAAATAAATCAAAAGAAAAAGAAAAAAGGGCCAAAAACCAGGTTGTTACACCGTTCTGCTCAGTTCATCCATTGCTTTGCTCCGCTTGTTGGGTGCCATGGAGGTGAGCTTCGCTGTGTTCGACGACAGTGTTCTTTCCTTTTTGCGCTTTTGTTGCTCGCCTACTTATTGTTCTTATGTGTTATCTGTTGTCGGGTACTTGTGGAGTGAGCGCGCAGGTTCTGGGCATTCATCGATCGGTCGTGCTATTCATCTTTCTGTCCTCCTCGCTCTCTTTCCTCCGTCATCAAGGTGTGTTTTGTCCTGTGTTCTTGTGTATCCATGAGAGCTTGTGTGCTGTTTTTTTATTATTCGTATCTGTGTCAGTGGATTAACGCTCGTCATGTGTTCATTCTTATGCTTGGTCCGTATGGTACCCTGAGAATTTCGTTTATTTCCTTAGAAACCGCACGAGGGAAGAAGTGTTGGACTAGATTCTAAATAGTTAAATGGGGATAATCTCGATTTCAATGAATAGCAACTGCAGCCTCTAAAGAAGCTAAATAGGTATGACTTATGTTTTGCTGAAATTCTTCCAGGAAGGGTTGTTAGGAAAATTAGTGAGCTTAGTTCTGTGCAATTAGGAAACAATGTTTTGTACTAAAAAATTTGTATTCACAACAGACAAAATACTGTTTGTAGATTTAACAAAAGGGGTCCTTAATTCTTTGAGTACAGGTTCAGAAAGACAACAAGAAAAGATATCATTTGCACTTGTGCAAACACATGGACAACTTGATTCAGTGTTGCAATCATCTAACAATGCCAAATGTTTTTTACCGCCAGAAATTGGGACCTTCCTGCAATTGAAAGGGTTGGTCCATGTTATTTCCCTAGGATGATTATATGCTTTTTGCTGGTAATTGTAGTGATAGTTACTGATTAAAATATGCTTTCATAAGGTAACAAACTACCATTATTGCTTGTTATTGCTTGATGAGGACAGGTGACAAACTGACTATTATTGCTTGATGAGGACACAAGGTTACTCGTGTTCTAATTGTTCAAAGCTTACATGTCGCAGTGCATATCTCTTAGACAATGATAATCGAATGCATACATACATATGTATATCTTTAGTTGTCCTTTTTTACTTTTTGTTTGGACAATCATCTGCCCATTTATTCATTGTGGTACTTCAGCTTCTTAGTAGATATCTTACTGTTACTTTTCGTGTGTATTCTCTAGCAGAATTAAACTATTTTTGTGAAGCTATTTCATCTTAATAGCCTTCCTGAACTGTTTGCAGGATGGGGGAGTATTAATTTCAAAGTGAAATGTTACTATGCAGAGTAATATTTACTATTTTCCTAACTTTGTCACTCGGTGGAAAATAGTGTCTACAATGTGTTCGTGTTCATATATGTTTATCCATTTAAAATCACACTTGGGGTATCTCAGAAGACTCAAATTAGATCATTTCATTGAACAAAAGGATGGTCGATTTGCTTGGGAGTAAAAACTGTAGGGTAATGCACTTTTTTATATTGAGTTGTTTCTTGAACACAATTCCTTGAGTGAGGAAGAGTTTTTGATGCGGGGAACGAATCAGATCTTCAGGTGACCACACATTCATTCAAATCAGTAGACCCATACTTCTTTTTATCTCCCTTCCATTCTTGATTTGGCTCACCCCCACCTAGCTTGCTCTTTTTGGGTTCTTGTAGGTTCGTTGTGGGGCAGTGAAGAACAGAAAATGGCTGAAGAGAACATTAGGAGGTGATGCTAGAATGAAGCTTGTTTGTGTGCTACCTGCTGTTGTGATTCAAAGGAATTTGCATGTTCTCACTGAATGAAAAAAAGAGGCACTATGGTGAGAGTTGACTAAATGTAGAGTTTTGAATCTCTTTACAATAGTAGTTTAAATAGCAATGAGTTCTTTTCCTGAGCTAGTGATTCATCAGTGCTAAAGTTGCTCCGCATATTAGTAAAAGATGTTGTATTTTAATTAGAAAGTATAATTTCTTTACTGAACCAGTGAACGATCAATGTTGAATCAACTTTGAATACTTCGTGAAAATTCATTGAATCGCTTGGTTGAATCTTTATACCAGCTATGATTGTTACAATATAAATAGAAGAGTAGAAGGGGCGCCTCCCACCTGGCACTGCCCCAACTTCTGCCCAGGAGGCGCCCCAAGGGGGCACCCCAATCACTAGTAACTATCAATTATGCTCATTTTACAGGCACTCCACCGCTGACTACAATATGGAAAAAACTCTCTCCAGGGTATTATGAGTTGAATACAGATGCAGCTTCTTTGAGGATGGAAGTGGAGCAGTAGCTGTTGTTATACGAAGCTACAGAGGCGAGACAATTGCCAAAGCTGCGGAGCCTATAAATCACACATTGAATGCTCCAACTGTTGAAGCTCTAGCACCATGGAGAGGCTCAAATTGCTATCTGAGATCATCTATAATAGGACCCCTCATACCCGTCTTAAATGCCCGGACAGGCAGTCCGATCAGTCACCAGTCAAACGCGACCCAACCGATCCTCTTATATCCGTCTCAAACGTCTGGACTGACTGGCACCCCTCATATCCATCTCAAATATAAGGACAATATGAGGGCTCGCGGACGTATCTGGACACGCCCGGTCAGTCCGCCACGTATGACGCGGCCCCACCCGGGTCACCTTTTCTCTTTCTTTATTCATTCTTTTCTTTCTCTCTCTTCTTCTCTACCAATCACGTGCAAATGATCAGACATATGAGGAAAAAAAAGAAGTGTGGCTGCGCGAATGAAAAAATAGGGGCTCAAAACGGACACACCCGGTCACTGAACGGGCCCGTCCGCGGGCGTTTGAGTGATCGAATTAGAGGTACATGGCTAAAGATGCTCGCATGTTGGCTGCTCTAAGGTGGTGGTGAAATCTGATTGCCTTGAGCTTTTTCAATAAAGGACGATTTTATTATCTCAAATGTAGCATCAAGCGGATACAAAACATTATGAGTAACACCCGGCCTCTGCATAACTAGGATGCACACAGCCAAACACCAAAGTCTGACACTAGAAACAGTAAGAAAACCGGCAAAAGGTCAATAGTAGAGTCCTATGGACCGACACTTTGCCTATGTTGAACTCGGCGGTGGATTGGTCTGGAGGTTATGCTGCCACCCATGTTGGAAAAAAACCTCCATAGCCGCCTGCTCCAACCGCGTACACACCGCCTTGAACAGCAGTTGGTGCTCCTCCTGTTGTAGCGTAGACCACGTATGAAGCGAGTGCGTAAAATGGAAAATAACCTGCAGAGGAGAAGCATTTTTGTCATTAAAAATCAAATCATCTCGACATAGCCAAAGCGACCATAGTAAGGCATACGCCCCCACCCTTATTAGCATTTTGAAACTATTTGAAATTCCGTCCAACCAATGACCAAATATATTGGCAATACTCGTTGGAGAATACAAATTTGACGCTATTTGGATGACTGCCATGTAGAACGTGCAAACTTGCATTGGAAAAAGAGGTGTTTGATTGTCTCGTCATGAGCACAAAAGCAACACTTCTTACTTCCTGGCCAGTTGCGCCATGCAAGATTGTGTTTGATTAGCACAACTCCCCTACGAAGATACCACATAAAGATTTTAACCTTTAGTGGAATCTTTGACTTTGAAATTTTCTTGTTATTATTCACTGGCACCTCAGAATGCATGAGCGCACGGTACATCGAGTCTACTGTGTAAGACCCTGATGTTGTGAGTTTCCAGTGAAACACATCCCGACCTTGTGTCAGATTAATCGAATCCAGACGGGATAAAAGATTATTCCATGACAAAAGTCGGGGGCCAATCAAATCCCGCCTGAACGAAATATTCGGTGGGAATGAACTAAGCACTTGTGCAATAGTATTACTCATATCATGAGCAATGGCGCATAAGGCTGGGTATTGCTCTCGTAGACTGGCATTGCCTATCCATATGTCTTCCCAGAAATGAACCTCTAACCCATCCTTTTATCGTGAAAGACCCAAAGCGAAAAACATGTTTCTTTGCCACCATTAGGCCAGCCCAAAAGTGTGAGTCGCCTGCTTTCCAATAAGCCTGAGACACCGCCTTTTGGCCTACATACTTGTTGCGCAATATGGTTTGCCAAACACCATCCTTAGTAAGAAGTTTGAACAACCATTTACTAAGTAGGGCCTCATTCTTGACCTGCAGGTCATGAATTCCAAGGACACCTTGGTCTTTCGGCCTACAAACCACGCTCCATTTGGCCAGGCTATATTTTTTCTTTTCACCGTCTCCCTGCCAAAAAATCTGGATCTAAAATAGTCCAGTCTTTGGAGGACCCCTTTTGGGAGTTGGAAGAAAGAAAGCATATAGAGAACCATATTTGTGAGGACGGAGTTAATTAAAACCAACCGTCCTCCAACTGAGAGCAACTTGCCTTTCCAACTGCTCGGTCGTTTCTCTAGACGCTCGTCAACATGCTTCGACTCTGCAATGGTGAGACGCCGATAGTGAACTTGTATTCCTAGATATTTAATTGGGAATTGACCATGTGCACAACCAAACAGGCCAGCGTAATTTGCAGCCGCCTCAACGGCTTCTCCAAAGCTGAAAAGTTCACTTTTATGGAAGTTAATTTTGAGACCCGACATTTGCTCAAATGCTGAAAGAAAGAGTTTTAGGTTTCGAGCCTTGTCCAGGTCATGTTCCATAACAAGAATTTTGTCATCGGCATATTGCAGAATATAGAGACCATCATCCACAAGGTGTGCCACTACTCCTGCAATCTGGCCGTCCTGCTTGGCGCGCTCAATCCGAATAGCCAACATGTCAACAACAATGTTAAATAAAATTGGGGACATGGGGTCACCCTGCCATAGTCCTTTTTCTGTCTGGAAGTAATGGCCTAAATCATCATTGACTTTGATGGCCACACTACCTCCAGTTACAAAATTTTGGATCCATTGGCGCCATTTATCAGAGAAACCTTTCATTCTTAGGGCCTGTTGGAGGAAAGACCATTTGACCTTGTCATAGGCCTTCTCAAAGTCGATTTTAAATACTACTCCACTCATGTTTTTTCGGTGCATCTCGTGAACGGTCTCATGCAAAATTACTACGCCATCGAGTATATTCCTTCCTTGCATGAACATCGTTTGAGATGGCTGGACAACATGGTCAACTAACGAGTTTAACCTTCGTACCCACTTTGGTAAAGATCTTGAAGCTAACATTAAGGAGGCATATGGGTCTGAACTGTTGGATCCGTTCGGCCTCCTTAATCTTTGGCAACAAGACAATCTCGCCAAAGTTAAGTCTGAATAGGTCTAGACGGTCGGCATGAAGACAATTAAACAACTCCGAAAGGTCAGTCTTGATGATATCCCAGAAATTCTGATAGAATTCTGCGGGGAAACCATCTGGGCCTGGAGCTTTGTTATGTTCCATTTGGAACACCGCCGCTCTCACCTCCTCTTCTGAGAATGGTGCCGTTAGGATATCATTTTCTTCTACTGTGACTTGTGGAATATCATCTGTTCGGGTCTCGTCAAGGGTGAAGTTCCCCTCAGCTGGCGCGCTGAACAACGATTTATAGTATTTGGTGATATACTTTTTGAGCTCCTCCTGACCTTCGATCAGCCCCTCATCTTGCTGGAGACTACAAGTACATTTGTTCCTATGTCGCCCATTGGCGATCAATTGGAAGTATCTTGTATTACTATCACCCATCGATATGAGATCAGCTTTGGATCTATGGTAGTATTTGATCTCCTCTTCTCGCGAAAGACGGGAGACCTTCTCATTAGATTGATTTTTAATTCAATCTCTTGTTGAGATAAGGTGCGTGTCTCTGCAATCTTGTCGAGGTCGTCAATAATGGTAGAGAGCTGTTGTTTTTCTTTTTTATATATCCCATTAGTGTGTTTCTCCCATCTAGTGAGGTGTTGCCGCATGGCCCTTATTTTAAAGTTCCACCTTTGAATAGGTGTGCGACCAACGGCGGGCCTCTCCCAAACATTCTTGATTATGTCTACAAATCCATCCCGATGCAGCCATCCCAATTCAAATTTGAAAGGGTGACGGGCTGCTGGGTTCATAGAGTTAGAATCCAGAATGATGGGTGCATGATCCGATAATGCCTCGATACGCTCTAGGGCTCGCACGGTTACTATAGGAAAATTTAGTTCCCATTCGGTGTCCACGAGTACCCTATCGAGTTTCTCGTATGTACGCACCGATCTGTTATTAGCCCAGGTGAACTACCGCCCCGACATACTGACCTCCCGAAGATCCAAACTGTCTATCACAGCATTGAATAGGAAGGGCCAATGAGTGTCGAAGCGGTCATTAATTTTCTCTTGTTGGTACCTAAGGATATTAAAGTCCCCTCCAATAATCATTGGATACGGGTTATCCTTAGCCAGGTTCACCAATTCATGAAGGAAAGCCGATTTGTGTTCATCTTGGGCAGCCCCATAGACTGCGACCAGGCTCCATGTAAGATTACAAGCTCTATTTCGTAAGTGAATATATGAAATTCACCTGTCGAAAAAGCCAACAAGTCCATGGTCGTGGTCTGTATCCCAAGAAGGATTCCTCCAGACCTTCCACGAGCTGGTAGACTGTGCCATGTGTAGTCGAAACCACCTGAGAGGTGATCGAGGACATTTGGCCGGAAGTCACATTTACCAGCCTCGGAAATTGCCACAAAGTCCAACCCATGTTCACGTACACAATCACCGACGTGTTTATGTTTAGCCAAGTCTAAGAGACCTCTGCTATTCCAAAACATGCCTCTCATGTGGAAACTCGGGCCGATGTGGAATCTTTCGCCTTCTTGGGCGGTTTTTGTTTCTTTTTTGAGGAATGTGATTTAGATTTCCGCGAAGACGCCGTGAAGTCACAAAACATGGACCCAGGTCTTGCTTCATCTAAACCAACCTCGGTAACCTCACCAACCGTGGGAGATAAGCGGACCATCATATTTGGCATCCGTTTCATCTTCCTCCTCGGTCTCAGGGTTAGGTGGGGTGCTATTACACTTTGGAGAAACCTTTAAACGATCAATCTCCATATGTTTAAGTGCCCCAACCGACATATTAATTTCATTATCATTTCTCCCCATAGATATACCAACATTCTTTAAGCTAGAGGAAATGCGGGTATTCAAAAATGGATGCATGCAATGGAGATTCTGAGATCCTGAATCCATATGTACCCGTACTAGCTGGTTGCTTTGAACTTTCACATGGGATCTCATCAACCTCCTTTAAGCATTGTCCGAGGGAAGCTTCACATTACCTAGCTAGATATTGTTATTATCAGAGAGGCACATATTGTTGGGGAACGTAGTAATTTCAAAAAAAATTCTACGCACACGCAAGATCCATCTAGGTGATGCATAGCAACGAGAGGGGAGAGTGTTGTCCACGTACCCTCGTAGACCGTAAGCGGAAGCATTATGACAACGCGGTTGATGTAGTCATACATCTTCACGATCCAACCGATCCTAGCACCGAAGGTACGGCACCTCCGCGATTTGCACACGTTCAGCTCGGTGACGTCCCATGAATTCTAGATCCAGCTGAGGTCGAGGGAGAGTTTCATCAGCACGACGGCGTGATGACGGTGATGATGAAGCTACCACGCAGGGCTTCGCCTAAGCACTGCAACAATATGACCGAGGTGGAATATGGTGGAGGGGGGCACCGCACACGGCTAAGAATCAACTTGTGTGTCTATGGGGTGCCCCCCTCCCCCGTATATAAAGGAGTGGAGGAGGGGGAGGGCCAGCCCTCTATGGCGCGCCCAAGGGGAGTCCTACTCCCACCGGGAGTAGGATTCCCCCCCTCCCTAGTTGGATTAGGAGAGGAAGGAAGGGGGAGAGAGGGGGAAGGAAAGGGGGGCCGGCCCCCCACCCAATTCGGATTGGGATTGGGGGGGGGCCCTCCTAGGCTCCCTTCTCCTCTCCCCCACTATGGCCCAATAAGGCCCATATACTTCCCGGGAGGTTCCGGTAACCTCCCGGTGCTCCGGTAAATGCCCAAACTCACCCGGAACCATTCCGATGTCCAAACATAGTCATCCAATATATTGATATTTATGTCTCGACCATTTCGAGATTCCTCGTCATGTCCGTGATCATATCCGGGACTCCGGACAACCTTCGGTACATCAAAACACATAAACTCATAATACCGATCGTCACCAAACGTTAAGCGTGCGGACCCTACGGGTTCGAGAACTATGTACACATGACCGAGGCTCATCTCCGGTCAATAACCAATAGCGGAACCTGGATGCTCATATTGGTTCCTACATATTCTACGAAGATCTTTATCGGTCAAACCGCATAACAACATACGTTGTTCCCTTTGTCATTGGTATGTTACTTGCCCGAGATTCGATCGTCCGTATCTCAATACCTAATTCAATCTCGTTACCGAAAAGTTTCTTTACTCGTTCCGTAATGCATCCTCCCATAACTAACTCATTAGTCACATTGCTTGAAAGGCTTATAGTGATGTGCATTACCTAGAGGGCCCAGAGATACCTCTCCGATACATGGAGTGACAAATCCTAATCTCGTTCTATGCCAACTCAACAAACACCATCGGAGACACCTGTAGAGCATCTTTATAGTCACCCAGTTACGTTGTGATGTTTGATAGCACACTAAGTGTTCCTCTGGTATTCGGGAGTTGCATAATCTCATAGTCATACACTAGTGCGCGTCGGTCCTAAACTAACGGTTTAAAACCCCTTTCCGCGATGGCATTTGGAACCATCGCCAAGGGAGTGTGGGTGATAGGGGGTCCTTCCCACACGACCCAGAAATCGTCGGGGATAGGGCCCCTACAGTACTCCTACTTGTTTCTGCTCGCATTGCCATCGCAGTCGGTACTCTGTGGTGCTACGTTTATGATGCGCGGCCCATCACAAACGGTTCACTATTATAGAACGTGTATGATGCGCGGCCCATCACAAATAGTTCACCATTAAGAAGATTAGCTAATCGTTGTACGAGTGTCGGACAGGATTATGAAATGTCGGACCGTTGTAACATCATCGTACACGACAACTATCGCACACGCTATTCTGTCGTGCAACGTTTACGATGCATACTTCATCAGAAACAGTTCATGGTTGCGAATCGTGTACGATAAGGCAACTAACACGAACGTTTAGTTTGCCCGCACCGTTTGTGATATTGTCTGGCATCGCACACGCTTTGCAAATGGCAACTGTGTGCATGCTTGCACACGTTTCCTCTCCGTGAACCATGTCGGATTATGGTGCATATTGCAAACATTGGTGTTTACCAACCGTGTGTGCCGTAACAACCTGGAGAGCGTAATTTCACCATAATTTAATTGCTGCTTTTCCAAATTGCACCGGATTTGGATTTGAATTTGAATGTATGCCACAGCTTTATTCATATCCATCAGGTTCAAACAACCAATGCATTATTCCATTCATAGGTACATATGTTCAAGAATTACATAAGAACCAAATAAACAATGATGAACCACAGTTGTATACTTGTACTATTAAAGACGGTAAAGAAAGAGGCGAAATATATTCTGGTTGCTGAACAAGGTGAAGCGGAATGGCCATATTGTGCCCTCCTCCATGCAGAAGGCACGCATGACTCTAGTCCAAACCCTTGTGATGGCTGACCGCCCATCCTTCACGGTCTTCATGAAAACATCTAGATAACATTGTGTTCTGGTAGAAATACTTTAACCTTTGCATGCCCACCAATCATGTAGTTTGAGAGGTAATCTTGAGTAACTGCTTTGGCAACCACTGCAAAGGAATAAGATTTCAGACATTTTCATCTAACACAACTCATTATGGGGCAGTAAAAAGAAGGCTGCAGAGTTCTTACTTACCATCCTGCAGTTCGCTGTTGTCTTGGATAAAGTGTAAACAAATAGTTTAAGTGCCATCTTTGGACCCATTTTACTAACAATCTTTATCAGCTTCCTCACTTTATGCTGGTTCATCGATATCTCATTGTCCCATACGCAGAAAGGGTCAAAACGCGGATCTTTACCAATGACATATATACCTAAAAGCACCAAAGTTAATATTAGAAGCTAAACAACAATTGCACAATGATGTAGTACACCACTCTTTTATAATATGTCTATATACATCCGTATGTGGTAGTCCATTTGAAATCTCTAAAAAGACAAATATTTAGAAACAGAGGGCTTATCTTATAACATCCAATATACTCACATATTAGATGAATTAACATCTTATATTATGGGCCGGAAGGAGTTTAGTTCATTCTTACAAATTATCTGCTGCTGTATCCACGGGTTACAGTTAGTTTGAGCTAGTTCAGGCACAAATATCCCTAAAGTATATCTAAACATGAGGGCTAGTTTGAGCTAGTTGCATCTATAACCCACCCAAAAAAACTAGTATCCAACCCAAGAGGTGCTAATTGGAGCTAGTTATCCTAGTGCATTTATTGTCAATCTAACCCTGCCCTCCAAACAACTCTTTGGATGGAGTTGGTTCAAGGTTAGTAATGAGCTAGAAACTAACTCTAACCTCTAGCTAAGTTGAGTATCCAAATAGGGCTGTGTTGTTGCTGTTGCTGCTGCTGCTCTTCTACTTATATCTAGACATCATTAGAACATTAATGTAACACTCTTGCTTGTTGCTATGTAGCCTAGGATTGCATATTTAGACATCAAGTACAGTGCATGTTGCTATGTAGCCTCAAATATATTACATATGGCCCTAGTTAACCAAAGAAAAATGAGTTGCAGATATATTAAGTTAAAAGTCCGATTCACCGATTAGTCCCTTATCAGCCGCCGGCCTATATGGTACCAGCTACCGATATCCTGAACAGTGACCAGATAAGCCATGGGATGAAACTAACCTCGATGGAAAATAGCAGTCGTTCCGAAAATTGTCCTGTGTAGGTACATCAAGAAGCATGTTAAGCACAACAGGCTAAACATCAACCAAAATTACACATGGCAGACAAAATAATCTCCAAAAGATAGCTTCAGTGTGCAGGTTTAAGCATGCTAGTAAAGCAAAACAGGTGGAAAGGTGTGCTAACTGCAACAGGCCTAACATTTAACAACAAGCAAACATGGTCATTCAAACTGTTATTGTGCCGGTCTAAGTACATTGGTTATGCTTAAATAAAAATGGAAAGGCGTGTTAACTACAAGATGCAGCAACCAAATGTAGTCATTCATAGCGGTACTGTTGAAAATGGTACTGATGATATTGAACTGCACAGTTCATACTTGCACATATAGAACATCACGTTGTGAATAACTGGAATAAACAAGGCATACTACAAACAACCAAAGATAGCATTTGAAACTGAACATATGCTAACTACAAACAACCGAACAATCAAAAAACTTTAAAAGAGGCATATGCTAGCTATAACAGGCTTAACAGCAAGCAAATATAAGCTATCGGTATGTTTAAAACTGGACCGATGAAATGTACTGCATAGTAAATAATTGCACATATAGAGCATCACATTGTGAACAACTGAAATAAACAAATCATGGGTTTCCTCACTTGTCACAGATGGGCTCGTTCCCGTGGGAAAAGCACGGACTCTCGATGCGCTCCATGTTGTCGCAGATGGGCTCCTTCCCCTTGGAAGAGCACGGCTGTAGGGTGCCCTCCCTGATGTCGCAGACGGGCGCGTTCCCCTTGGAAGAGCAGATGGGCTCATTCTCCTTGGAAGAGCCGGAGAGGGTGCCCTCCTCGTGGTCGCTGTCAATGAGGTCTGACTTGGAAGCTGTGGATCCCAAGCCAGTGTCGCAGAACATGTCCTTCAGAAATGACAAAAGGGGCTCGATGGCGATGTAGAATGGCAAATTGTTGACAGCGAGCCAGAGGAGATCAGCGGCGGGGCCATGGATGAGATCGACGGCAGTTGAACCCGAGGGGTTGGGGGTGGGCCACTTAACCTGTGACACAGCCCGCCTCAGGGCGTCGCTGTCGATGACTTCGATGCCGTAGCCGGCGGACGAGACATGCCCACATACTCTAGACCGCTGCTTGAGTGCCTGCCGCCAGTAATGGTCGTCAGCTTCCTCGGCGACGTCGGACGAAGAGATCGCTATACATCTCTTTTAGGCCAGTCGCTCCTCGAGCTCCACGGGAAGCGTAGCCGGGCTTAGGCTGCGACGCTCTGGAGTGGGGGATGGGGATCTGTGGGAAAGGGGGCGTTTGGCAGGCGTCATCTAAGAAACTCATGGCGGCCTAGGTATGGAGATCGATGGGCAAGCTGCACGGGCAAACCGGCAGATGTTGAGAATGGAGGCCTTGCGGCGGTGGCGGCAGCGGCGGCGGGGACTTTGCTAGGGTTTCGAGCGAGGGAGGGTTTGTGTGTGTGTGTGTGCGCGCGCGCATGCCCGAGGAGGTTTTGGTGTGTGTGTGTGTGTGGAGTGGGGGCGGGGTGTTTGAGGAAATGACGCGGGTACTGAAAATTTTACTACGCGGGAGTCAAACGCGGGAGTGAAATGCTGGGCTATTGAAAATTTTGATGATAGTGCATCGCACACGGTCCGGAGATAACAACCGTGTGTTATGAAAAAGAAAAACCCTAGAGGCGGGCAGATATTTTTGATGCAGGCAGGATTGGGAACAAGAAACATTGCACACGGTCTGGAGATAACAACCGTGTGTTATGAAATAGAAAAACCCTCGAGGCGGGCAGATATTTTTGAGAGGGGGAGCCTCGTGGAGCCCAATGTACTGTGCGGATGTGTGCGTGATAGGTGCACCGGCGTGGCACATGGTTAGTTTGAGTGAACCGTGTCTGTTGTGTCATCCGACTTTTCTAATGTTCATAATTTTGCTGAAAAATGACGCGGGAGAGGGTCAGAACACGAACACACTTGCATGTGGACCAAATTTATGTATCAAAAGGGTGGCTTATTTTGAAATACCAAATGCAACTTCGATGTGGCACCTCTCTCGCAAAGTGTACGGTATTTCTTGCCCCCAACCCCCTTCGTGTCGGCATGAAGGGAATCCTAAGCTATGAATGCATGCCCCCTCCCCCTCAACCGAGGTTCACCTAGCGAAGTGCGAAGTCGCTAGCAGCCCCCCTCCTCCCTCATGTCGGCACGAAGGGAATCCTAAGCTATATATGAATGCATGCCCCCCAACCGAGGTTCATCGTAGCAAAGTGCGAAGTAGCTAGCAGCCCACTCCCTCGTGTCGGCACGAAGGGAATCCTAAGCTATGAATGCATGCCCCCGAACCAAGGTTCACCTAGCAAAGTG